>NW_011888783.1:1790767-1796709 GCF_000151845.1 Pteropus vampyrus | reverse complement strand
TATGCCTATATTAGAATAGTTTTTCTACTTGAAATTAATTTGGAATATAAGAAAAATGTATTGTGCACATTGGAGAACTTCAATAAATAACTTAAGGATCATGTATCTAAAAAATTCTTCTACATATTTTTCTAAAAAGGTGGAATTAGAGCTTAACTTGTCTTACTGTGCTTGAATGAAAGAATAGACTAAATGGTGCTTCATTCTTTAGATGTTTCTTTTAGATGAAAATAAGCGTAAAGAAAAATAAGATTTGAATGTAAGCCACAAACAAGCGAGTAAGTACAATCTACTTCTAGAAAAAAAATTCATACTCAAATTCTCAAAATACACAATCTCCTTCCCAGACTTGGGTGAAATATACATTCCAGTACCCAATGCAATCTCAACTTACATCTATTGTCCTAACATTATTACTAAATCTTACCTTTATTTTATTATTAAAAACATCTTGGTTTGGACAACTTTATATAGTTACTTAATCATTGATTTACTGGAAATTCTGACATTCTATTAATTAGCTATTCTTTTATGTTAGATATTAAGATCCTTTATTTCAAAATATTCCCATTAGGGTC
Source organism: Pteropus vampyrus (assembly GCF_000151845.1). Lineage (NCBI taxonomy): Eukaryota > Metazoa > Chordata > Mammalia > Chiroptera > Pteropodidae > Pteropus > Pteropus vampyrus. The sequence continues at coordinate 1,796,131 of NW_011888783.1, read as the reverse complement.
AAAATATTAATCCACTTCATTAACTACTATCAGTTAGTAGTTATTGTTTTTTATTATCCAGTTTACTTTAAAAAACATTAAGATATTCTAATTTTAAAACTATATATTTGTGTCATAATTTTAAATAGCCTTGGTAAGGTAAAATTGAAATACAGTAAAATTAATACATTTTGAGAGAACAATTGGATGAATATAGCTGATTGTTAACAGTGTCATAACCGCCACCACTGCAAGATGTAAAACAATTTCATCTATGGAATATCTCTGTGGATGAAACAATTTCATCTACAATTCAGCCTCTGATTTCCAGCTATAGGCAAAAACTGCTGTATTTCCTATAACTATAGTTCTTCCTTTTCTAGCATTTCATATAAATACTTGACTTCTTTCCTTTGGCTTTGTTTTGAGACTAATCCATGTTGTTTGTATGACTATCGTGTTCATTTTTATTCATGAATAATTGTAATTTTTTTCTCCATTAGTTGATGGACATTTGAGTCATTTCCTATTTTTGACTAACTTAATAAAGTTGTGTGGACACTTGTTTTCATTCATTTTGGGTCAATACAGAGATGGAATTGCTGAATCACATGGTAAGTGTATATTCCTGTTTTGAGATACTGGCCCACTGTTCCCACAATGGATGGGAGATGAACTTGCTTCACAACCTCAGCAGCGCTTGGTATTGCCAGGCATTTTAACTTCAGTCATATTGTTGGGCATGTAGCGCTGCTGCCTTGCATTTAACTGATGACAAGAACTATTGAGCCTCTTTGCATCTGCTTATTTATGATTTATTTTCATTTGTGAAGTCTGTGTTCAAGTATTTGCCAATTTTTACTGAATTTTTTGTCACCTTATTAATGAATTTTAAGAGTTCTTTATATATTCCAAACACAGCCTTTCGATGTTTTATAATAACTTTTCCTAATATTAGAAATGCTTTTTCATTTTCTTAAATTTTTCTTTTGAAGAGGAAATCTTTATAACTTTTATAAAATTGCTTTTATAGATAATTTTATAGATTATTGTTTTTGTGTTCGATGAAACAAAACTTTGCCTGGCCTAAAGTCACCAAGAATTTTATCCATTATTTTATTAAAATTAACAAATTTAGCTCTTTTGTCTAGGTCTGTAATGCATTTGTTATTAATTTTTATATATCATGTAGATTAAAAATTCAAGTGCATTTATTTTTGTAAAAATGCCTAGTTTATATAGCACTATATTTTGGAAAATTATATCTTTTCCTCATTGAATTACTGTGGAACTTGTCTTGAAATTCAGTTGCTAATATGAATTGGAATTATTTATGGACTCTATTCTGTTCTCAATGATCTGTATATCTAATATCTATTTTTATATTAAAACACAACCTTTTAAAAACTATTACCACAAGACCAGGTAGTTTAAGTCCTTCAAATTTGTTCATTTTCATCATTTTTTTTCCTGACTGTACAATGTCCTTTGTCTTCTCATATAACTTTTAAAATAAGGTTTTTTTTTTTAATAAATCTCTCTAGGATTGTGATTAAAATTGCATAAATTTGAAAATCAGTTTATGAAAGATTTTGATCTTAAAAAATATTGAATCTTGAACATGGAGAATTTCTTTAGTTAGATTTTATTTAATTTTCCTTTGCAGTATTTGTGATTTTCACATATAGATATTTCTTGTATCTTTTAAAATTTATTTCTAAGTTTACTTTATACTTTAATGTCTTTTGAAAATTTTTATTGAAGTATAATTAGCATACTATGAAATGTACCCTAGTAAGTGTACAATTCAATGATATTTGTAAATTTGTTGTGCAACTGCCATCATACTCTAGCTGTAGAACATTTCCATCACCTGAGATACTTCTCTTGTATCTGCATTTATTTCCTACTCTCACCTTCTATTTCTAGGTTACCACTGATCTGCTTTCTGTCTCTGTAAATTTCCTTTTCTAGACATTTTCTGTAAAAGGAATCATACAATATGTATTTTTTTATATCTGACTTCCTTCACTTAGCATAATTTTTGAGATTCGTCCATGTCATACAACAGTATTTCATTGCTTTTAAATCCTAAATAATATTTTATTACTTCACATTTTGTTGATCCATTTAATAGTGGGGACATATTCGAATTGTTCCCAGTTTAGGGCTATTATGAATGTACTATGCACACGTGTAAACATGTACATTTTCATTTCTCTTGGATAGATTCCTGAGCTCAAATGCTGAATGACGTGATAAATTTATGTTTAACTTTTAAAGAAATTGCCAAACTCTTTTCAAATTGGCTACCCCATTTATATTCCCACTACCAATATATGATTTCACTTTCCTTATTATCTTGCCAGCACTCTTTATTGTCTGTATTTTCTCTGCATTAAAATAAAATCTATTCTAGTATATGTGGAGTAGTACTTTATTGTGAATTTAATTTGTGTTTCTCTAATAACTAATGAAATTTAACATATTTTCTTTTATTTATCTTACTTGAATGTGTATTTAATTTTTCTCTCTATATATTTTGGTTATTAATTGAGTTTGAGTTGCAAGAGTTTTTTGTAAACTCATATTTTGTACTTTATAAAGTATGTTATTTTCAGTATTTTCTCCTAGTATGTAGCTTAATGTTTTTTTTTATTAATGGCACCATTTGAAGCACACATTTTAAAATTTTGATAAAAATTCAAATTAAATTACATATATATTTTTAGTGGTTTACTTTTGATAATGCATCTCAAATGTTTTACCCAAATTGAACTCCTGTGCTTTCTCCTAGAAGTTTTATATTTTAGCTTTAACCGTTACAAGATTCATTTTGAGCTAACTTTTATGTATAGAGTGATAGGTGTCTAAGTTTATTATTATGCAAGTGAATATCCAATATTTCCAGAATTATTTGTTGAAAATATTATCCTTTCCTCATTTTGTCTTTACACCTGTTTCAAAAATCTTTATTTGAAGACAATTCCCTTTCATTTAATATATGTTCCTCTTTGGTTCCGATACCCTACTGTCTTGATTACTATAGCTTTAAAGTTTGTTTTGTTTTGTGTAGTATAAATCCTCTAACTCTGTACTACTTTTTCAAAATTGTTTTTACTATTTCAGATCATTGAATTTCAGCGTACATTTTAGGATAAGTTTTCTTTTTTTCAATATCTACAAAAAATCCTTTGGGATTTTGTTTGAAATTTTGATCAAATTTGGGGAGAATTATCATCTTGATAATATCGAGCCTTTCGATACAGGAACATGAAACAGCTTTTTATATATATCTTCTTTAATTTCTCTCAACAAAATGTTCTGATTTTCATTATACAAGAATTTCATTTCTGTTGTTAAATTTATCCTTGAGAATTACATTTTTTGATGGTATTTTAAATCAGATTGCTTTTAAATTTTTATTTTTATATTGTTTGTTGTGAACATATTGAAATATAACTGATTTTTATATATTCATTTAACATCCTGAAACCTTGCTATATTCAGTTATTAGTTCTATCAGTTGTATTGCAATTTCCTCTGGGTTTTCTACATATAAAATACTATTACCTGAAAACAAAGATAACTTTATTTCTTTCTGATATGGATACTTTTTATTTATTTCTATTATCATATCAAATTTGTAGTCATAGAGTTGTTCATAGTATTTCTTTATTATCCTTTTAACTTCCATTAGTCCTATAGTGATATCCTTCCTTTAATTTCTGATATTATTGTGTTATTTTTTCATATTTCATAGTTAGCCTGGCTGGAGGTTTATTAATTTTATTAATCTTTTCAAAGATCCTGCCTTTAGTTATATTGATTTCTGTTTTTCAACTTTGTGATTTCTGCATGAATTCTTATTACTTCTCTTCTTCTATTTACTTTGGACTTAATTTACACTTTTTAGTTTCCTAAGGTGGAAATTTAGATTATTGATTTTAGATACTTCTTCTTTTCTAGCATATTCATTCATTGCTATAAATTTCCCAGTTAGCACTGCTTTTCCTGCATTTCACAAATTTTTATGAGTTGTGTTTATATTTTTATTTAAAATATTTTAATTTCTCATGAGATTTTAGATTAATTACACTGTGTTCTGAAAGCAGACATTGTGTGACTTTTATTTTTTTAATTTTTAAAAGTATGTTTTATGGCCCAGAATGTGGTCTATCTTAGTGAATATTCCATATGAGTTTGAGAAGAATGTGTATTTCTAGTGGTATTGGATGAAGTAGTCTACAGACACCACTTGTACTGATGAGTTGATTGATGGTTTTTGAGTTCAAGTATGTCCTTACTGATTTTCTACCTGTCAGATCTGTCCATTTCTGATAAAGAAGTGTTGATATCTTCAACAATGATAGTCGATTCATTTATTTCTTTTTGCAATTCTATTAGTTTTTTCCCTCACATATTTCGATGCTTTATTGTTAGGTACGTATACTTTAAGGATTGTTTTGTCTTCTTAGAAAAAAACAACAATATTAGAAAATAAGTGGATTAAAAACATTTTTAAAACCTTATATTTACCTTTTGATGGTATAAATGATAGTAACCGAAATCTCACCCTGAGGAGAATTAACTTAGCCAACACTGTAGAATAACTAAAGTAAATAAGGCAATTCCCAAATTGTGGTTTTCAGAAGACTGTATTGAGGATATATATATATATATATGGTACTTTATAGGAAAAGTGTTTCTGCAGGCAACTCTGGTCAGGAAACACAAATACTCCATCCTTTTGTCACTCAATGCCTTTTTCCTTAAATCATGCTGCATAGTAAAAGTCCTAAGAAGTCCTGCAGTAATAAAGAGTATATAACTGTCAATTGAATCTCACTGAAACTGGGAGAAAAGAGAATATACAACTCTATTCAATAGTTTGCCACATTAGAAAATGCTTATAGGTACTTAGTTTATTAGCAAAATTCTTACATCTCAAGGAATTCAGGTGTATGATTCAACATATAAATATACTAATGAACGTATAGATTTTTAATTAGCTAGCTTACATGTGAGTTATTATTCAAATTCACTTGCTGTAAAGTGTTTTAAATCTATATTTATTAATATTACCCTGAATGTTCACGTAAGTTGCTAGAGTAAATTATTGTTTTTATTTACAACAAACATTACCTACTAGTTTCATGTTCCCCAATGCATACCCATGACATGATGCAATAGGAGACAGATGTCATGCAACACATATGGAATCTGCATTGCCAGTGAGGAGCCCTGAATAAAATGAATCTGGACACTTATTTACATCCTGTATGGTTTTCATCCAGAAAGAGTCTCCTTGGAAATACAACAGGAAAGATCCTAACTTCTTACTCTAACTCCATGGAATATAAATAAATCTCTTCAGAAGAAAGA
>NW_011888783.1:1777544-1790717 GCF_000151845.1 Pteropus vampyrus | reverse complement strand
CATCCAGAAAGAGTCTCCTTGGAAATACAACAGGAAAGATCCTAACTTCTTACTCTAACTCCATGGAATATAAATAAATCTCTTCAGAAGAAAGATAAATAAATTCATTGTCTCCAGATTTACAACCCTGAATATCTTCAAGGTCCCAGGTTTCAGCCTATCTTGAAATGTAAATACACACCTCAGGAGGTAAATCTCTCTGGAGCATTCTCTCTCTAATTAGTCATAAATTACCTTTCAAAACATGTTTTTTTTGGTTGTTTGTTTGTTTTTTTACCTAGACTTCAATTTTCATTAAAAATTTGTTCAGAATGTTCTAACTGTACATAAACAAACTATCTTCCCTACAGTGTCACACCCACAATGTAGTAATTAAAGCAAATGCAATTCAAATAAAAATTATGCTTTTCTTTCAATATAAGCAACAATCAAATAGTAATTTAGTCAGTGTTGGTAACTCGGTATAATTTATTTTGTTGTTTTCTTAGTCCTTATGAATATAAGAGAGTGGAATGGCAACAATGATTATACATACCTAATATCAAAATATATTGCTGAGAATAATATTTGATAACCCACCCTGCTAAAAAATATACCTTAGAGTTACTATTGACCCTTGTCAAATGTATGGAAGTATTTGAAGCCTACTTTTAGAGGTTAGAGGAAAGCAATATTTAATCTTAAAAGCAGACCAAGGAATCTTTATAAAAATTATTTAATCTTTATAAAACCTAGTTTAAAACAGTGTATTCTCCCACATGTACTACATTGCATGGCATAAGTTAGGCTGATGAAAAATCAGACAAGTCCCATCGAATTATTTAAACAGTCAAATATATAGTAATAGTATATCCTTTATGTGGTATGATGTGAAATGAGGTTATTTTTTGTGTGTATGGAGCTGTGTATTACATAGATGGCTATCAGAAGTTGATCTCAAGTTTAAATATATCATTGATTCTTGCATAATGGTACAATGAGTAATGCAATATACACCCAGTCCTCATCCCACAGCAGATACCCTGAGCCCTACTCTATGATTCGTCCCCAGAAATACTACTGTCTTACATTGGGTGTTTATCATTCCCATCTGTTTCTTTAAAATTTATTACAGATATATGTATTTCAAAGCAATATGTATTTTTGCATATTTAACTGTAAATAAATTGAATTTATACTACAGTTTCTGTAACTTGCTTCTTTTTGCTAATCCTTTTTATTGTAAGTCTTTGCCATAGTTTATCTTTTCTGTAGCTGGACATTTACATTGTCTCAGTGGAAAAACAATTAGCACTATGTCGCTATAAGCATCCTTTTGCATGCTTTTTTGTATAGGTTGTTTCTGCTGAGTCTCCCTTTAGGATTTTGATACCTTATGTGTTTGATTATATTTGAATGTTTTCTGTCCAACCTTCTTAAAAATGTGTCTATGTGAATTCTCGGAGATCTAGGATGATGGTTCCTCATTCAAGGGAAGGGATGATTTGCATGTGTTTCTCTTAAGTGCCTGAAAACAGTGCCAGGTCTAAAACACTTTGAAGTAAAGTTATTATTCACTTGATGTTATTCGTACCTCTCACATGAGATAAATTTGGTTTGAAATTTGCCCGAGAATACATTATTTTCCACCACACAAATTCAACTTTATAACAGCATCCTGGACTGAAGGGATATATTAACCTCAATATTCTCCTACTCTAAATTGTGTCCCTTGAAGGTACAACTATTGTGGAAAGGGCTCCTTAGTAGACTTTCCAGGTTTTTTTGTTTTTGTCAATCTCATTCTAACAAACTATCAAAACCAAATTTCAACTGTGACAAAATAAGAAATGCTTTCAGGAAAAAAAATGGAGAATTTGGAACTCTGCTTATCTGATTCCTTTGAACCTAAATTTTCATCCTGTTTGGTCACTTTTTTCATTGTTTGAAGATTTTTTTAAAAAGGGCTTTTTTCTAACTTTCTAGCAATCTAAGATTGCTCAAGATCACCTACAGCAGTAAAGGCAGTGCATCTGATGTGATCATTCTAAATTCAAAAATAGTCATTTTGCATTAACTTAAAACATTTTCATATCTCTGCAGTATAATATATTAAGCCTAGATTCCTTGGTGGCATAGTTGCTGCCAAATTTGTTGACAGCTTTTTGTTATTTAACCATTTTGATCAGAGTTATTTCTTATTTCTCTCTCTCTGTCTCTTTCTCTCTCTCTCTTTCTGACACACACACATACACACACACACACATACATACACACTCACACACGAACTCTGTAGCTTTCTTCTATGGTCTATGTTTATTTACATGCATTAAAATTATTGATATATTTATTTTGAACCATCTATTTACTACTTTCTATTTATCCTACTTTTTGTCTTCTGTAATATTAACAATATCGAATATAAGTCAGTATATTTATCCTTTTCCAAAATATTTTGGCTTTAGAATACCATAATTCCAATCACCACCTTCGAATTTATTCTGGTTTTGTGTAAGAGTCTATATTTGTGATCTTCCAAATTAAATAGAATTGTTGTACATAACCAATGTTTATTTAGATTTAATCAGATACTTCTCATTTTTCTCGCTCATTATTCCTTCTTGAATCTCAAATCCTAATTTAGAGTTCATTGTCTTTCTTTCTGTCTTTCACTGAAGGAATTGCTTTTATTTATTTGAAAAACTATTTTATCCCATTTGTAAAAGATTACTTAATTATATATAAAGCCTTTGCCATAATTATAATCTCAGAACAATTCTAAGATATTTTTCTATTGAGTTTTGACATCCAAGGTTGATATTAAGAATCAACTGTTGGTTAAATTGTAATTTGACATATGTAAATTTACTTTTTTTCTCTCAGCGTGCTCTTTGTTATTTTTCAGTTTTAATATGGTATGTCTAAGTGTGGATTTCTTGGAGCATTCTTCTTGGAATTTGTTGGGCTTTCCGTATCTGATGATTTTGTCTTTTTTTTTTCAAATCTGAAATATACTCAGTTTTTACCTCTCCTAAAATTGTCTGTCTTCTATTTTTCTATCCTCTGCTGAATCATTGATTAGAAATATACTTTTCTTTTTTTCTTTTTCCATTGTACTTATCCTTCATTATTATAATTATCTATAATTATACTTATCTGCCCTTGTCAAGCACAAACATTACACTTGAAGTTGGAGTATATGGATGTTTGTTTTTATATTTTCAAGTATCTTTCATTAGAATCCAAAAATTCTAATCTGACTTTGAAAAATGTGCATAACATGTCCATAACCAGGGTAAGTAGACACAGGCTTTAGAAGTTACTTGGAAGTAGTATAGATTTTACTTAAGATCTTCATTTTTCATTTCTATATAATTTTATTTCATTTATATTGACATCTTTTTTACTTTTTTAGCATCTTTTTTCTTGATGAACAAGTTTGAGTTTCTTCCTAATTTTTATATTGAATCATTGAAAATTAACATCTTCTGACATTTATCACAAGGCCCCATTCATGAGGGCTATGAGTAAGAGATGGCTTACTTCCTGAGCCCTCTCTCCTGTTCATTAGATATCTACATAAGGAAAGGAAAATTAGAATAAACCAATTAGAGAGGCACAAAGTATTAAATATATACTTGTTAAATAAATGGATAAATAATATCCAAATATGTGAAGAACAAAACTATTAATAAGTTGCAGAAGATAATGCTATCCATATTTAAGGTAAGTCTCCTAGCTCTTCCATTAGAAGTAGACATAGGTCTGTTCTTGTATATGCACCCGTACATACTCACACATCTACATGGAAACACACACATAAATATAGAGATAGAAAGATTCCCATCTCCAATACCACCTTTGTTTACCCAGTTTTTATGCTCTATAAGTATAAATAGTCAGTGTTCCAGTCTGCGTAATGATTTTTGCACCATAATTTTCACAAATAAGTCATGTGCAAAGGATGTATGATAGAACATGTCTAAAGTGTTGCTGTCTCTGACCTGAGATGTATGAAAGTGAACTAGTAAAAGCTAAAAGGAGTTGTTAAAACAATATTTGACATAATATAACACTGCTAATTTTTATTGAAAGACAAGTAGAAGTCTTCCATGAAATATTTACTGTAGTTTTAATTAATTTATGCCACAGAAATTAGAGCTGAATTACACCTTATGATGGGCTCTGCAAAAAAAAATATGTCGTAGGCAAAAGGCACAGTTCGTGCATATTCATTTCTTTGTACTTAAGGTTCAAAAAATAACTTTGATGGGAATATTGTAAACGTGAGGATCTCACTGTTCGCACTGCAGGACATTGTAATCAGTGGTCCTGGTTTGCTGGGATTGGTGTAATTTTTGAGACTAGGGAAAAAGCCAAAATTATAGTACTGGAAGCATATCATTTGATTAGTAAATGTATGCTGAAATAACAATGATGATGCCCCATTTCGTTATGTTAAAACATAAGGTTTTAATAATATGGATTTATTTTAGGAGTTATAGGTTAAATAATATTAGTTATATATCAGATTATACTATCAACTAAAACAATAAATGTATCATTATGATGATACTGATGAAAAATGTATCAAAATGTATTTTCAAATATTGCTTATGAATTGAAAATGTATTATTCAGTTCTCATCTCGTACAATTTAATATAATAAAGAAAATGATACCTTTATTGAACATCAAGCACATTTGCAGTGCTTTGGTTTGTCATTCTAAACCTAAACAATCATTCATGTCACTGTAATTTCAGTTGGAGAAGGATAATAATGCTGTCTTCAGTATGAACTGGAGTACAATGTATTGCTTCAAAATGATTGAGCCCATAAAGTCCCACTTTTAACATGTAGTATTTACTCAGACTACCTTTTCAGCAGTGGAATATAAACAGTTTACAGAACCTAAGAAGTGCTTTCAGACTAAGTATATATTTTTTTTTTCTATTTACAACCTAAATACACCCCCTCTTGATATTCTTTTTCATTGCACAAACTTCTAACAACTTCTTTTTGGACTTTCTTCTGCGATTGTGATAGCTAGGTTATTAGTTTCTCAGTCTTTGCTGTTTAATCCATTTGTAGATGACTTTTCTTGGCATAATATAATCAACCCAATGAGAATTCATCCTTTTCTGTGGGGCCTGTGTAGTTCAGTCTCAGCCAGCTGCAAGTTGCATTAGGGGGTTCTGTTCTAGGCTCATCTCTCCATAATACTTAAGCATTTAAGCTTTCTTTTTATTATGTTATATATTTCACCCAAATCCTCCCATAAAGTTATTTATTTACTATATTTAATTTTTAATTATTAATTTCCTCAATAAAATATACTTTCCTTCTGAGCAGTATTACCAAAGAGAAAACATATTCTTTCCAGATGCCATATTAAATTAGGTTTCTGGTCTTGAGCAGTTCACTAATTCTCTTTTGTTTAAGTTTACTTAACTTTAAACTGAATGGTTCGGGTGAGAATCTTTCAAGAGTGGCACTGATCAAACCTAGAGGCACCATTCAGGACTCCTCACTTGGGCAGTTAAGGGTCTGGAGTTAGAGCTCCTAATGATTAATATTCCCCTTTTAAATTTTCATTGATTAGATGTTACTACAGCTCTCAGACATACTGAATTTACATATTTAGGCATCTACAAAATTTGCTAACCAACAAATTTTATTCTTATGGTATACTGAAGAGACAAACCAACAAAAGATCATGGAATACTGAAAACACACACACACACACACACACACACACACACACACACACACACACACACACACACAAAATGGCTTTACCAGGGACTCAACTCTGAAAAACATATTCAAAATAGATTTTATATATTTAACTTGCAACACTTTTGAGTAATATCACAAACATTACAGAAACGATAAGAAAAAATATATTACCTTTCAATGTGCTGTTCTCAAATTATATAATAACAAGAAAACACTGGTTACATTACTATTTGAAGTATTGCCATAAAAGTTAGATGAAATGTATCATTGTGATCATGACATTTTTTTCCTGGAAACTGTGAATGTATTAACATCAGAGAAAATGTATTCTATTAAAGAATATCATTAACAAATAGACTTACACATAAAATAGAGTCACCAGTAAATCTAAAATTGCTTATTGTATCAATATTTTAAATATTTTATCTAATTAATATGTAGGCTGGCACATTAGCTAGAACACTAATTTAGTGGCTCTCTATTCAAGTAGAGGAAGTCTGCATCAATTGTTAACTTGCTTAGTCATTTAATCAGTATTTCTCCAAATGTTTAGTTGGAATGTACTGAGTTGATTTTCTAGTATAATCCAGTGTTGCACTGAATACTGAATATTAGTCATGTATTTCATGATTTCATTATCCTTTTCTCATAATTATTATTTTCAGTACACAACTGGTTTTAATTTAATATGTTTTTACCTTTCATTTCCATTCTAATGTCTGTTGATCCCTTTTGGACTGAGTGTATATTTGCATGAGTATATGAGGGCCCACTTTTATTTTAGTGTGTTTCCTTTTTTGAAATTGATGGCAGAATTAAGCTAGCCTAATAGAAATGATCGAGGAGTTTAAAGGGACTGTCATGTTTGTATCTATAATGCTTGATAAGTCTATAATGCCTTGAATGCACTTTTTTCATTTTATCAAAATTTACTTATTATTGTCATAGAAAGAAGTGATCTGAAGCAAGCAATCTGCATAGCCAGAAGCATAAATTGACATTTAGCTTACCTCTAATTTCTGCATAAAAATGGCCTCATTTGCCACTCAGTATGTTCCAGTGATTTCATTGAGTGACAATTACTCCTTAAAATTGATTTTCTATTGTTCAAACATAAATTAGTTTTGTTATAAATGGTACGTTGCCATATTTAAGAGAATGAGTTCTAGAGTCAGAGAAACCTTAGATCCATTCCTGATTTGGCCACTTCCTGTCTTTGTGATCTTTGAATTATTTAACTTATCTTGTTTTCAAATTTCCTAATTGCCTAATGGAGGTAATAACTGCATTAATCCCCTGACTGTTGTGAATATTCAATAATCAAATGCATGCAAAGTTTTCTGGCACTTAGTGTTAAATATATTTTAGGTAGTATCATGCATATATTTCATAAACTTTCTCATTTATTCTATGAGATGTAGCTCACATAGGTGATGTTTAACATGATGTTTCCTATTTCTGCTACTGCTAATTTAGACACATGAAAAAAGTTCTGATATTTTTAGAAGCATAATTAACCATTTCACATTCTATTTTATTCTTTTAAAAGATTCACGTTCTATTTTATTCTTTTTAAATTCTATTTTTTAAAGTGTATCAATACTTTCAAGAATCTGTGCAAAAAAAGAGCATCACTTTTTTTTTAACCATTATTATTAGTAGTATTTATCACTGTATACGGAAACTGAAAGGTGTCCACGCTGAGCTGATCGGGAAGGGAAGATTTCGATGGTGAGTAGTAGTCCAGTTGGAAGAATGCACAAGAGGCCGACATGATAATGAAATGGCAGGCACCAACTTTATTGTGGGGAGTGCAGTTCTATTGGGGGAAGTATAGTCTATTGTGGGGAGCGGACTTCTGCTCATCTTCTGCTCCCCAAGGGACTGCATGGCTCCACATATATCAGAGTACAACAGTGGCATTCAGCCACACATACATGATACAATAAGCTGAAGTATGTTTACTTATTTTAGGCACAGGAGCCCTACTACACTAATGTACCATTCTAAATCCAGGGTCCTATTCCTAGCCACGAGCCTGGATCACAGCCAGACCTGGGACCCACAAAAGGGAAAATATTTAACATACTTGTAATGAAATTTTCTCAAAGGATGCACAGATACTCTATATTGCAATCAAAGTAGCTACGCTCTTTAAAATTTACTTAGTTTTATAAATTTGCAATGTTCATTAGAGACAACATAGAAAACAAAGTTGCTTAAAGACTATACTTAGAACATTTGTAGAAAACACTTTTTTTCTCCCTCTTTCAACTTTCTTTTCTATCCTTCTAAGATAAGGGATGTTTTCTCTTAACAAGGTACTGTGAAACTCTATAGCCAGTAAATGTAGATCTAAAATATGATTTTATACATGCTAATAGTTAATAATAATATATTTATTTAACCTATGTTTTTAGAATGTTTTCCTTTGTTATCTGGTTGTGGTGGTAATTTTAAAGAGAACTCTGAAAGAGAGGTCCAACCATAAATCTTTGCGTTTTTGTGCAATGTGCTTTAATTCAGCTTTCCATTCACAAATGGAAAGTTGAATTAAAAGATATATACATTTTAAGTGTTTTAATACAAGTGGCCATATTGTATCTAGAGTGGGTCTAAAAATTTATCAGTAGTGTATATGTGGCTATTTTCTCATGCCTTTCCCTACACTGACAAGTATTTTCTCTTAAACTTTCCTTCTTCTGGTAGGTAAAAGTGTGTTTCACTGTTAAAATACACATTTTTATAAAGATAAGTTAGTTTGGAAAGGTTTTTATGTTTTAATTTGTTACTTATTCCTTCATTTTGTTTTAATTGCTTATTCTTGTTCTTTATTTTTATTTTGGTTTTTAAAAGTTTCTTGTACATGAAAAAAACTGTTTCCTTAACTGTAATGCAATGGTTGCAAATATATTTTGTAGTTTGTTATTTGTCTGTTTATTCATATACAAATACTGTATTTTATGAACATGACTGTGAATCTATTTTTTGTTTCTGATTTTTGTACATGACTTAAGTTTATTCTATATGCACATTGTGTATTATAGTATTTATCAAGGATACAGAGTGTTGATAATACAGAGTGTTATCAAGTATACAGAGTGTTCGAATTGAGATCAGACACTGAGACATAATGCAGAAATCTGATTAAGACCATAAAGTTGCTCGTGAACAGAGGTATAGAAAACATATGTGTGTGTATGTATATATATATAGTTTAATTAGAATTGACAGTATGAAACATTCTGCAGGAAGCCTCTCATAATTACTTACATTCATTCCATTCTTATATGTTAGCCACTCTTGTGGGCCTAACCAGATGGTTCTTTCCCTATATGCTGAACAATAATGTGTGTGAATGAGGTATCAAGAGAGTAAGGAAGTGTACTTTACATAATCTAAATATTGTCATTACTGATTTGTATTGTTACTGCCTATGTTTAATATTGTATTTACTTTTTCATGTACACATTTATCTGTATCAATTTGTCAGCTAAGAAATCTAGTCAGACCACTTATAAACAAAAAAATATAAAACACAATTACTTGTATACTTTTCAATTTAGAATTACCAAATTACTGCTGTTAGTGTCTTAAAAATTGTAGTTTAAATACTGTGTCGAAAACTAAAAAATGTAGATTTATACTACACACACAGAGTACAAATTATATTTACATAAAAATATATTTTGTTTGCAGTTACCAAAAGCATTATATATGTTCCATATCACAAAAATCAAACATACTAAGAATATATTATAGAAGAATATGTAATAAGAATATATCTTAAGAATATATTAAAAATAAAGACAGGATCATAATACAAATAAATCAAGATAAGTTGCTTTGAAATTGTTAGAAGGTAGTTAGACAGCCATGAGTGATGGAGGATCAAAGGAATGAAGGTTCCGCCCAGAGACAGTCCTTAGGACCTCCTTGAAACACCCATTTTATAGTTATAAATCATCCCTGCATCCTGAAGAACAAAGAAATGAAAGATCATAAACCTATAGCTGGTTTAATCTGGCCACAGATGCTTTTCACCTCACCTTAATTATACCATCATTATAATATCATGCATATGCCCAGAACTTCATAAATATAGTTATAACAGACTGAGTTCTGGGTAGCTGTATGCGCGGTAGGCAAAGAGTTATATAACAGCCAAATGTCAATCAAAATGACCTCAAGTACCAATCATCTAGGATTGCCCTTGTAACTGCCCATCATGGCCCTAATATAATACAGACTACCCCACTCCCACAGTCATTACAACCCTTTTTCCTAACACACCTCTTACTTGGAATGTATTTTAATTATACCTTTTGTTTGCATACTGTAATAGCCCATTTTAGTCATGACCTACTTCTTTCTTAAAATGTGCTTTTAATAAATCTTACTTTTTTTAAATCTCACTGAGCTATAACTTTTTACCGTGTTGTGTGGATTTCAGATCACACAAGTGGTAACAAAATGAACTTTTCTTTCTTTTCAAATGCAGTTTGTAACCACAGTTACATTTTCTAGACTTCAAAAACTTTCACTTTGGCCCACTAAACTTAGGCTCTATGCCTACATTTAAGCAGTTACAAAATTCCTCTCTCTTAACTATGTACACATTACATTTTTTTCTATTTAAGTAATATCCTATTTCAACTTATAAGCGGTTCTAATATAAAAATGAAAAAAACCTAAAAGTGCATGAAATACAAAGTGTACAGCTTCATGAATTCTATAATTTTTTTTTTTTTTTTACCATTACCCACTTAAGTTGAGACACAAATTCTAGCATATCAAAAGCTCACCCTCTACCCCTTTCCAATTAAGAATCTTCCTTTTTTCCAAAGGTCATTACTATTTTCACTTTTCTGATAATTGCTTTCTTGTCCTTGCCTTAACTAGATATTTGATTTCAAAGATGTTGAGAGGTTACAGAAACTAGAAGGAGAGGATCTCTTAAAGTCAGTCTTCCTGAGAAGAAAAATGATCTTTGATCATGTGAAACAGTTATTCCCAGGATCCTCACAGGATCTAAAGAAAAAAATATTCATGCCACTTTCTCTCCTCCTTCCACTCTCTTACCAGATTTCCTCACCGGCAACTTCTATCTAGAAGCGAGAGGAAAAAGTACCTATATAGGTCAGCTTCCTGGGCCATATCACAAGGTAACAAATAATAGAGTGAATTTAGAAAGGAAACTAAAATGTTCCAGTTTTAAAAAATGTATTTGCTCAACTGTGGATGAACATTTGAGATGTTTCCAATTGGGGGCTTTATTGAAGCATGTTAGTATACATAGTGGATTCAGGTTTTGGGTTACCTGTAGCTTATGTGATCTGGAGTGAAGATTCTCTTTAATAAACAGAATAAAGAATTATATACCTACATATATTATACATGATAACAAAGTAAGATTTACTTTATAAAAGCAAATATGGTTTAATATAAGAAAATCAGTCAATATAACAAGCCACATTAATAGAATAAAGAAAAACAAACACATTATCATTTTAATTGATTCAGGAAAAAAGTATTTGAAAAATCTGACTTCTTTTTATGGCAAAAAGACCCAGTAAACTAAGAATAAAAGGTTATTTATTGAAGATGCTAAAGAATATTTGTGAAAAACCCATAGCTAACATTGTATTCATGGTGAACTACTGAAAGCTGTCCCCTAAGGGACAAGATAAGAATCTTTCCTTACACCAATGTTCTTTAATATTGTTCTGGAAGTTCTAGCCAGAGCAAGTAGTCAAGAAAAAAAGGAAAGAAATGTCTCTAAACAGAAAGGAAGAAGTATATTACCTCTAAATGACATGATCTTATACATAGAAAATCCCAATGAATCCACAAAAAAAAAAAAAGCTAATAAACTTAGAAAGTTAAACAGTACAAGGTCAACACACAAAAATCAAGTGTATTTCTGTACACCAGCAATGAACAATCCAAAAAGAAATTTAAAACAATTACTTTTAAAATAGCATCCAAAGAATAAAATACTTTTGTAGATAACCAAGGAAGTGAAAGACTTATATACTGACAACTACATAACAATGTTGAAATTAATTAAAGGAGACCTAAATAAATAGAAAGACATCCATGTTCATAGATTGGAAGACTTAATATTGTTAATGTGGCATTACTATCCAAAGCAATATACAGATTCAATGTAATCATTATCAAAATCCTAATGGCTTTATTACAGAAATGGGAAAGTACTCTGAATTGCAAAACCATCCGGAAAAAGAGAAACCAAGTAGACTCACACTCTCCGATTCTAAAGCTTACTACAAACCTATAGTAATCAAAACAGCATGCTACTGGATTTAGACTAGACATACACATCAATAGAAAACAGTGTGTCCAGATATAAATCTGTACACATATGGCCACTTGATTTTTGACAAGTTTCTCAATAATATCCAGTGGGGAAAAAATAGTCTCTTCAACAAATGGTGCTAAGATAAACCGTATACTCACATGCAAAGAATGAAATTTGTTCTCTATGTAAAGTAAACTTTATACAAAAAATTAACTCCAAATGGATTAATGACCTAAATATAAATGCTAAAACTGTATAACTCTTAGAAGAAAAAATAATAGTAAATCTTGACTTAGAATTTGGTGATAGATACTTAGATATGATACCAACACATGAATAAAACAACAACAACAACAACAAAAAAAAAAAACAGAAAAAAAGGGAAAAATTGGACTTCATTATAATTAAAAACTTTTGTGTATTAAAGAACATTATCAAGAAATTGCAAATGTAACCTGCATGGGAGAAAATATTTGCAAATGGTATATCTGATAAGCTTCTAACATGCAGAACATATAAAAATAAAACAGCTCAACAAAAAAAGACAAAACAAATTAAAAATGGGCAAAAGACATGAATAGTCATTACTCTAAAGAAAATATACAAATGATCAACAAGCACATGAAATGGTTCTCAAAATAATTATTAATTAGGGAGATGCAAATCAAAGCTACTTTGAGGTACAACTTCATATCACTCATATGGCTTTAAACAAACAAACAAACATGAAGAACACAAATGTCAATAAGAATATAGATAAATAAAAATGATTGTACATTACTAGAGGCAATGTAAAAATGGTTCAGCCACTGTGGAATACAATTTAGCAATTCCTCAAAAAGCTAGAAATAAAATTACCCTATGACCCAGCAGTTTTGCTCACACAAATATTCAAACAAATAGCTGTACATGAATGTTCATGTTGGCAGCAATAGCCAAAAGGTGAAAACAACCCAGATGTCCAACAATGATAAATAGATAAATTATGTGAGATATATTCAATAGCAATATTGTTCAGTCTTAAAAAGGAAGGAAACTAAAAAAATACACTTGACACATTTGTCAAGTTCACATAATTTCATAAGAACTTGTTTATCTTTTATACTTATGAAATTTACTAACGATTATATTG
>NW_011888783.1:1775393-1777494 GCF_000151845.1 Pteropus vampyrus | reverse complement strand
GTTCATGTTGGCAGCAATAGCCAAAAGGTGAAAACAACCCAGATGTCCAACAATGATAAATAGATAAATTATGTGAGATATATTCAATAATATATATTATTATTAAAGACCTAATTCAACTATAAAAAAATACACTTGACACATTTGTCAAGTTCACATAATTTCATAAGAACTTGTTTATCTTTTATACTTATGAAATTTACTAACGATTATATTGGATATAAAGTCAGAGCAGATGGAAATCATGGACCTTCACACTCTCTTCTTGATTCCAGTTTCCTTCTTGTGTGCCTCCAGTTCCAGTTTTCATACCTTCCCACCTTCTTTCTATATCCTCCTCCACACTCCACCTTCTAATTTTCAGCTCCATGTTCCTATTAAAGTGCTCCCTCAGTTGCCAAGTCTTATCCATCTCTCTCCGACTGAGTCAACATTTTTGCCCATCAATATGTCCATTTTAAGGGAAAGGTAGCCAGGTCTCTGATATGTCATGACTTACCTTTTTTGAATTAGAACACTTCCCTTCTCTGGAACAATAAAATGGGATGGAGAAAAAAAAAAAATGTAGACATCTTCAAACCTGTTAAATTGCCAAAGACCCCATAGGTTAAATAAGGTTTTTGTAAAGTAAGTTAATCAGTTGACAGAGTTAATCTTTCAGAAAGATAAGGTTCAGTCAAACTTTTCAGTCTGCTTTTTAGTTATATCAAATTTTCTGCAAAGTATACAGAGGGAACATGTAGAAGAGAAATGATGTTTGTCAAGCAGCACTATAGCTGTTGATCTAATCCTGGGCACTGAAAAGAAAGATTTAAATTATCAGAGACACAAACACACGAAGATCCACAAGCCGTCGAACTCTGTAATGAAAGAGAAATTATTGATAAATGTAGAATAGAAAGATAGATCCAAGAGATGTCTTTTTAAAGCAATAATAAACAATCATAAAATAAATTTAGCTGATCTACTAAAAGTACATAACCATAAATACGAACTAAATAATATAATTATATGCAATGACATTCTTAACTTTATTAAAATTATTTTGAAATCTTTAATGAAAATATTTTAACAAATATATAAATCATCAAACAGATACAAGGAGATAAAACAATTTGAAAATCATATTATACAAAAGGAAAATAGAAAAGTACTGAATTATTTTTCCTAATTAAAGCGCCAGACACAGCTATTCAATGATATAACTCCAATGGTATTTAAACTCTTCCAGATGAAAAAAAAGGGAGGAAAGATTCTACATTATTTTGGCATAATCAGAATAACAATAATATGAAATCTTTACAAAAACAACACAAAGAAAACTACAGATCAGATTATTTTAGAACTGATGCAAAATATCAATTTGTTTATGTTGTTCAGAGACCAGAAAACTATCACAAATGGCACTGAATGAATAGAAAAAATTAATTTTTAACTATTTAAAAAGTAAACCTGTCTGAAAAATTAAATTGTCACCAGTACATGAAAGTAACTGTGATATAATAAGAAAAGTATTCATGTTAATAACACAAGACTCAATTTCCTTCTTTTCACATCCTTTTGGCAAATGATTTATTAATTGAAGTTTTATTCTTTGATGGTGGTTATTTTTGACTGTCATGTATAGTTATTATTTTGTGCCAGGTTACTTAATCCTAATCACCATTTTACAGACAAAAAACTTGGGGCACAAGCAGGTGAGATGACTTGTCCAGAATCGCACAATGTGTTCCTGATAGAGTCAGAATTTTAGTTGAGCTTACTTAATGCTCTGATTTTTTGTATGGTGCTGACTTGGTGCTTTTATGCAACTTTTAGATGCATTTATTATAAAACATGGTGAGTTGTTTTATACTGGATCATGTTCCAACCATTGGACCGTGAGTTACTTAGACATTTTTTTTCTCTCCTATGTAATCTTAGTCTCCAGCCAGGATTCAGAACAGAGTATGTGAAAAGTAAAAGGTAGTGGAAAGGATATTTATATTCTATAGCATCATTATGAGAATTAGGTCATGCATTTATAATTAGTGAGTGAACTTTGAAAATTATAGAAGACTATAATTTCAGAAATAAAAAAGGAAAAATTATTTTCAATTTG
>NW_011888783.1:1765447-1775343 GCF_000151845.1 Pteropus vampyrus | reverse complement strand
GAGCTTACTTAATGCTCTGATTTTTTGTATGGTGCTGACTTGGTGCTTTTATGCAACTTTTAGATGCATTTATTATAAAACATGGTGAGTTGTTTTATACTGGATCATGTTCCAACCATTGGACCATGAGTTACTTAGACATTTTTTTTTCTCTCCTATGTAATCTTAGTCTCCAGCCAGGATTCAGAACAGAGTATGTGAAAAGTAAAAGGTAGTGGAAAGGATATTTATATTCTATAGCATCATTATGAGAATTAGGTCATGCATTTATAATTAGTGAGTGAACTTTGAAAATTATAGAAGACTATAATTTCAGAAATAAAAAAGGAAAAATTATTTTCAATTTGTGAAACAAAAGATAAAACAAAACTACAGTGTAACATTATATTTTAAAAATCTGGATTTTACTCTGTGTTGGAAAAGCAAAACATAGCTACTTGAAAGTTTAGAGATCTTTAAGCCTGTCTTTATAGTAAACAAGTTTATTTGCAATACTATCTTTAATAACATACCATTTGCACAGCATTAGTGAACACTACAGTAACTTAAATTCAATATGGTCTCAAGCATTAGAATCCTTCTAGATTTTACAAAAAAAAATTTTGCTGGGTGGAGTATTTGCTGTTTCCAAATAGACTTATTCTTTATATTTCTCACTTAGGATTTTAAAAATGCTTTCTGAAAAATATTTTTGAAAATTGCCTAGTCATACATATTTTTAATTTTGTCAAGAATTAAAAATGTTAACTTTTGTTCATTTATTTCACATCTATGTGTTATCCTGCTGACAAAAAGAAGGATGTTTGTTTCTATGTTGTTCAGAGACATCTGAAAAATATCTTTATCTTTTACTTGTGCATTTCACCTGAATAGATATGGGCTAGACCTTTTCCGGGATTGTCTGTGTATTTTCTCTCTCATTCCTTTGAATTGTTTTATAATTAGCAAATGCAAGAATGTAACTTATTCTATTTAAACATTTCTTAATGATGAGATTTCAGAATAGTCTCAATTTTTATTATAAATTATTTGGCAATAAATAATTTTATATCTGTATTTACATCTATATTGACTATATCTGTATATGAACCTCAGTTTTATCTATATAATTAATATCAATATTGACATATCTTTATATGCCTAAGCTATTTATGTAGAACAGTTTTCTGCATGTGAGAATGCTAGATAAGTAGCCACATTTATTCAAATATGTAAATATTTCTACCAGTCTACTTACTAAAAATATTATGGGATATTGTACTACCACCAATAACATTTGATTTCACTATTCTTCATAGACTCATCATTAATAAATGTTTATTATTATTTTGTAGCACACTAAGTGAAAAAAGTGTCACATTATTAAATTTTTATCTGATTATTCATAATCCTATGTATATTATAGTATATTTTATCTTTTGTAAATTGTTCATATTATTTACTTATTTTAAATTTATTTTTATAGTTATTGTTAGCAAAATATTAACTCTTGGTTATATGTGGTACAACCATTTCCTTTCTGTCTCTTAGATTTTTGGTTATTTATGTTGTCATTCAGTTTATGTAACCTTAAATTTTTTAATTAAATTTGTTTTAGAATCCGAACAATACAATAGACAAACAAAATAAGTAATAAAATGATAACACAATATAATACTATTACACATACACAAACATATGCATGGATGATATATTTGAAGAATTAGAAAACCTTAATGAATACTTAGAATTAATATCCATTCTATTTTAATGTATTCTGTAATGAAATATACCAAAATATGATTTTTAGTCCTGCAACTTACTAGGCATCAAGTAAATTATTTTTCCTCTGAACTTTCGTTTCTTCATCTTCTCTATGGTAATAATTATAAATCCAATCTCAAGAGGAAAGAAGACAGTAAATATCCCAAAATGTTAATAATATTTATTTGGTAAATATAATAATAGAGAACTCAAACATTCAGTTTAAGAGTAAAGACCAGGTAAAAAATACAAAAAAAATAAAGTTAACAAAATAAACATGCATACATACATAAAATGAACTACCCATAAGTGTAGGCAATATGAAAAGTCTGTCCTTCATGGAGAGGTAAAATATAAATTAGTAAATAGACTATGCTTCTTATTAGGAATACAGAATGCCACTAAGAAACCAATTTTTAACAACTTTAATGTAGTTCAAACCAAAATACTAATGAAAATTTAAAATGCTTAGAAACTCGAGAAATATTTAGTTTCTTGTGAGAGAATAAATAAAAAAGTAGAGCCCCCTCAAATAAAGTTTTGCAGTTGGAGAAATGGAAAAAATATATAGATCGTCTGTGTTATACCTAACAAACTTTTAAAAATAAAAAAGGAGGAAATTGTTATTCATTTGTCCCAATAACTCCTTAGGAAATGGAGAAAAACAACAAATATTTTGAAAATAAGTAGAATCAAAATACACTAATATTTTAAGAATTTTTTTTAAGTAGGAAAACCAACAGAAGAAAAAATATAATATCCAGTAACAGATCTAAAATGCTACAGAAAGGATAAATATGAGCAAGAATCTTTGAGTGAAAAGGTAAAATTAACCTTAAAAATTAGAGAACTTTCTATGAGTTTTAAATAATACATTGGTAATCCGTGTCCTATTGTTTAATTAGGTATAATATATATAAGTAATTATTTCTTCTTTTGCCACTCTCTTTAGTCTGGCTAATCAATTTTCTCTTCTAAATTATTTGAGAGCATTCATCACATTAGTTGCATTTATTGCCATTTAATTTTACTGTGTGTAAATCGTATTCATGACAAAGAAATGTGCAGTAATCAGAGGAGAAACACAATTGAGGCAAACAAAGGTATTCTGCATGGAACAATTTAAAAAGGGCTCTGCCTTCAGTCTTCACTTGGACTTAATTGAGAGTATACAAGGAACTTAATTTATAAATATAGTGCTCAATAATAAGATTGTTACCTGTTAATATCAAATGCTTTTCCTTTGTATTACAAAACATCCTAGGTAAATTAGGAAAAATTATGAACTAACTTTTTTTTTACAAATATTTAATTTCCAGTCAAGTGTTTTATTTCTATTAAGATTTGAAGAATAGTTCAAAATACATGAAATCATTTATGTCTATGGCTTTAGGGTTCAATTAAATCCAAGTTACATCAATGATATTTTACTGGCTCCAGTAACTTGTATTTTCTGTTAAGGAAACTGGAGTGCTGCCAATTTAAGTTGTTCAGTATAAAAAGTCAGCAAGACAACAAATCAAAAATTAAGAGAGTTTCCTATAAATATATTATCCTGCTGTGAGTTGTCTCACTTTGCCATTCACTTTAAATTTGTTAAAATGACTTCATTTTTAAAAAAATCAGTAAGATAATGAACTTAACGTTATAAATAATAACCATGTACTTATTGATTTGCATATTTATACATTGTCTTTAACCTATATCAGCCTTATGTTGTTTATGTCCAAAATGAGTTTGAGTTAGATAATTTGCTAATACCTTACTAGCCTAGTTCTCTGAGTCTTAAGGAAAACTAAGTGAGTAGCTAACGTTTGTTTCAGACATAGATTTTACTTCTCAAATAATACAATAATGTATAATTATTAAAGAAATATTTATTTCAATCATTTCAACAGTATTTCTGAAAAATTATAAGGGTTTCTGTGTGGTGCTTTCTATGCAAAAGATGCTTTAGAAATAGTTACAATGCCTGTTAACATTTTATAAGCTTAAATAAGTTCTGAAATATAAAAAAAAATTTAACTTTATTTAATTTATTATTGTTCAAATATTTTGGAAGAAGACATAACCCCTGTGGCACAGCCCAATATCCCTTGAGGCAAGTGCTATAACTTGGAATCACACTCCCAGAAACCAATAGTTTAGATTTGTCTCAGTGGTTATGTTTACTTGTCAAGATATTTGATATT
Source organism: Pteropus vampyrus (assembly GCF_000151845.1). Lineage (NCBI taxonomy): Eukaryota > Metazoa > Chordata > Mammalia > Chiroptera > Pteropodidae > Pteropus > Pteropus vampyrus. Next base: position 1,771,408 of record NW_011888783.1, on the reverse strand, counting down.
CTGTTTTTCCCAATTTATAGTTTTTTACATATGCTTAATAACATCAATGGTGATTTTTAAAATAATCTATACAATTGAATAAAAATGATTCTAAAATTGATAGTATTATCACAGATTAATAAGAAATTGTTAAATGTTAGCCATATTCTATTCATTGGTCTAAATGCAGTTGAAAATCTGGAAATATGCATAATATTTCAGATAAAGTGCTATTCACAAGGATAATAATTGAGAGTTATGATCAGCGTAGTACTGATTGAAATTCATTTTAAAAATCAAAATTTTTTAATCTTTGAAAACTGTCATATTTCTACATTTATTTAATCATTGAAAACACCATTATAACCCAAGTATCTGACCTTTTTTGATGATCTTTTCCAAGGTATTTTTGTCTATGCAATTAGTTACATAAACATTTTTGATAAGCACAGGTAATATGTTTCTAAATTATGTTTCACTTCATTTTTACAAATTTGCACAGATGATTTTTCTCCTTATTCTCCTTGCATGGCATAGTCTCTGGGACCAGGAGGGCACAAAGTAAACATTTGTTAAATTAATTTATGTTCTTGATCAAATTAGGTAATTTATTCCTACAAGTGTCTATTTACATATTTCAAGGGAATGAGTAGATTTTACTCTCTGACTCAATGCTTCTTCTCATATTTAAATATCTAGATTAAGCTCTAAGTCAAAATCAGTCAAATGTTTTCTCCCTCCAGGTAGTCTCATAGAAAATTAAAACCACCTGTACTAAAATTGGTCCGCATTGTTGGATTTCTTAAGTGAAGCTGTGTGAATCAGATATTTCTCATTTGTTTCAAGCTTTCCAAAATACATTAGATAGTAAAGGAGAAAAGTTTTTAGAACTTCCAATATATCTTTATAATAACAAACATACTTATTTAGCTGCTATTATATTATTGAAGAAAGCAAGGTAGAGTAGGTGGGATATAGAAAATAAGTGAATATATTTCTTTTTATTACTGTAGGTAAGAGACAGGTTAAGAAATATAATTTATCCAGGGAGTCGAAAAATTTTTTAATTGTTTCAAGCCAGTTTTAATTTATACATAAATCTAGTAAAAACTTTGCTAGATTGATGGAAAAAAATAAGTTTAACATTTAAACAGACAACAGTAAATGTGTTTGATTTCTCATTTAAAATGCCATTTGAATACTCAAAAGAACTCTACATTTGGCTGAAAAAGCACAAATCATCATTCAACTAGAGCACTGTGTAACTTCTGGCAGGCAAAAATAAGGCATTATTACTATTATCATCATCATCATCACCACCATCACCATTATTATGATAAACAGCAGTTATTCTCCCCCTGGGAATTCTAATATGGATACAGTCCAGCCTGTAAAAATTGTGCTGTACATTAAATAAAATGAGTAAATGAAAGGATGAGAAAATAGCTATGATGTTTTATTACCTTGGAATCAAAGACTATAAAGAGACCTGAATTATACAATGTAAAATTATGAGAGTATAAAATGACACAATGTGCAGTAATTTATAATCAATTTAGTATGTGTCAAGTCATAAATCTGTTCTTCAAATGGATTTCTCACTGTTGGAATGAATGTTTAATTTTAATGTTTATGTTTTTCCTCTGTGCTTGTCTTTAAGGAGTTGTTTTAATAAAATTTCACAATACTCAAAGATATTTTTGATCTGGTCCAATCATAGCATTTTATGTATGTGGAAAACTTCACAAGTTGTTAATATATTCAGGTTGAAGTTTTCAAAACCTGATATCTAAAAGGTGTACATAAATTGCACATTTGAGTGTCTTCGTTGACAGTTAAGCAAATAATCATTTTCATGCCTAACTGCCTACTGAAATGAAGTGATTGTGCGTTTCGGTGCCAAATTCAGTCTCTGAGTTGAAAGAGTGGCCTCAATATTGGAGAAGATTAAATATATTTTAGGGTGGTCTTCAGTGTTTGTCAAGGTTATTTGAAGAATGGAAAGAAGTCATTGTTAAACTGTGTATTTATTTGGTTATGCTAGAACCTTAGCTAGAATGCAGTATCTAGTGTGATGTATTTTACATGAACCTTGAGCATATGTATTTTAATATAACGTATCTCCTCAAAACAGTTAAGTTTCACATTGTTTCTAGACCGTTAATGTTTTTCTTAAGCAGCATCATTTCAGAATTTTGAAATATTTTCAATCAATGCACTGAACAAAGCACACACAATTAGATATTTACGGCAGGTAGAGAAGAATAATGCAATGTGAAATGTGCTACCTTCACTGCAAAGAATACTTGCTCTAGGTGAATAGTGTATAAATTCATAACGAAACTATGTGTGCCTGATACTGCAGAAAGCTCCACAGGGACATTTTAAAGAGGGAAATGCAGGTGAAAATATATTTTGCTCCAGGGAAAGATTTAGTTGCCTGAAAAATACCAAGTTAGTACTTAAAATATACTTAAAAAATTTTTACCTAAATAAAATGAATATGTTTTATTGAGCAAAGTATTTACGAGACCCTTTCCAAAGATATTAGCCAATTCTGGGGCTAGCTGTTTGAAATCTATGTGAAAAGTTTTGAGAAGACAAAGTAAAGGCCAAAAAAGAAGGTACTTCAGTTAGAAAAAAAAAGTGAAAGTGTTAGTTTACAGAAAAGAAGAACAGCAGAGTAATGGTGTGTGTATTCATGTAAAGGGATGTACAGAGACTCATTTTGCTAAAGTACTCCTGTGAGTTTTTAAAAAATGATCCTTTTTCTAGTGTGAGATGAACATCTTATTCTTGATATATTCTTTAGTATTTAAAGAGCTTTCTCATAAAAAATAAAATATCACTATTTGTACCTTGACTAATCTTCAATTTATTAATTATTAAACAATTAACATTAATCTCAACCACATACTGCTCAAACAAGCAATAAAAATATCATACATTTGACAAGTTAATTTTCCCAAATCTGAAGAATGTTGATTTACTTAATCTAACAAATACTTGTGAATATTTGATGGCAATTTCAGTTCTGTTAAATTAGATATTTTAATATTTGAACACATTAAACAGAAAAGTAGAACATTAAATGATTACAGTTTCAATCAATAATTCACCTGAAATCCAGTTATAAAGTGCAAATCCTAGAGATTTAAGTGGTTTTTCCATTATCTTTTAAAATTTTTATTTCTATTTCTATTACTTTATTTTAAATTCTTACTTTTATTTATCACTTTTTATTCTGAAATTTATTTCTTGTTTATTTAAAAGAGTTATAATTAAGATCATCTAACTGATGAAATTGGAAAGATGGTCAAAAATCTCTTGCCAGAACTACAGAATTTGGTAAACCTTTACCAATTTTTCTAATCAAGTACTTTATGCTAAGGAAAGGAGTCCTTGTAGTTAGACCTTGCCCAGTGTTTGTGGAAATGTCCAAATTATTTACTTGATACACTAAGAATGTAATCGTTGAGTTGTATAGTAAATCTTAAGGTTTAACTTTACAAGAAACTCCAAACAGCCTTCTAAAGTGATCATATATTTTGACATTCCCACTAGTAGTCAGTGAGAGTTTCTGTTGTTTTATACCTTCATTAGCACTTGCTATTGCTGTTTGTTTGTATTTTACACATTCTATTAGTTATGTAGTGGTGTGGCACTGTTTTAACTTACATGTGACTAATAAGATTTGACATCTGTGTATCTCATTGGTGAAGGATCTTCAGCTATATTTTAATTCTGTGATCTTATTCTTTAACTTTTTACCCTGAGTTTAATTTCACTCTTATCACATTGTATGGTCCTGAATCTTTTTGTACTTTCAGAATATTCTATCCCAATCATTGTTAGGATAATCTACCCAGGACCAGCATCATTTCAGTTTTTTTCTGTCTGCTTCTGTGTTTACCTGTGAAAACCTCTCTCTCACTCTCTCCCCACTACCTGCTTCCCTTCCTCTCTCCTTTCTTCCCTCTCTCTCTCTCTCTGTCTCTCTCTAGAAATTTTCCTTTCTTACTTGAGAATTAGCCAAATTTATTCTTTTTTTATTTTCAATTTAGCTTTATTTCTAACTGCTTCCAGCAGGAACGTTTGATAACTGTCTAGTTACGATTTTTCTGGAACAAAGAAGTCATAATGAATTAATTTTATTTACTGGGAGGATTCCCCACTGCAGATATATTAATATATTGTTTAGTGATTTATATGTTTATGTTTTTTTTTTTTCTCTCCTTACTAAGTGTAAATTCCATGAAGGCAAGGACATGAACCATCAATCACCGAGAAGTTAAATGAAAAAAGTTGAATTTGAACCCAGGCTGTCTGACTCTAGGGCCTGTGTACTTAACTGGTAAGTTACATTGCCTCATAATTTTAGCTTATAATTTTCCTTTTAATAAAATAGTATTCAGTGTTTATTGTAGAAAGAGCATATGGAAAGTTCTTTGCATGTGTGACTTCATTTAATATTTGCAATACATTTAAGTAGGTGTATTTATTCCCATTGTGCTGATGCAGGAAATGATCATTTAATGAATTAATAGGTAATTAGTAGCAGAATTCAAACCCAAGGCTATCATACTTCAGAAATCCTGGTTGTCTTTCATCCCCTCCTTTCTTTGTTTCTTTGTTCTTTCCTTCTATCTTTCCTTTCTTCCCATCTTTGTTTCTTCCTACCTTACTTCTCTCCTTCCTTCTTACCTTCCTATATTCCTCCCCTCTCCTTCCTTGCTTCTTTGCTTTTTTACTTTTTCAATATGTATTGATATTTACTGAGCTCTAGTCACTTCATATTCAAGGCACTAGGGGTAAAACAATGAACAAAACCAGCATAATTTATGTCATATGAAATGTACATTCTAGTAAGATAAAAACAAAAACAAAAAACAAAGTAAGTAAACAAATGAGATATTATTCAATTTGGTAAATATTGTGAGAGGAACTAAATGAGTGACTAAAATAGAGATTAACAGACCATGTTATCTCACGTGTAAAATGGGGCTTCTCTGAGGAAGTCATATTTTATCTGACTATTGAGAATGAGAAGGATCTAGTTTTACTAGGAATTTAGAGAAACAACATTTTAGACATAAGAGAAGCATGTAAAAACACCCCGCGTTGAGAAAAGAGTTTCTGGGACTTATGGAACACCACCTTTTTGTGTACATATAGTGTGCAACAGTAAGTTGTTAGTGAACAACAGTAAGCAGGTACAAGATAAAGTTAGAATCAGGGCTGTCTCTTGAGATTTATTATAAAGTTTTTTTTTTTTTTCAACTATCCCCACTGCCACTTGTGGCCATGTACAATTTGTTCAGAAATGTTTAATATTATTTAAACATATATTTTAGGGATTTGCCGTCTTTGCATATTCTATTTTCTCTACCTATGTTGCTCTTTTATTCCTCTTGGAAAAACACGTAAGTCCCTTTTTTCTTTTAAAGGTTTTCCCCATGTTTCTATAAACATATTTAATTGCTCCCTCTTCTAAGTAGCTCTTATAATTTTGTCATGGTATTTACCACATTGTAGTTCAAATAATCTATAGCTGCGTGTCTCTCCATTAAACTGAGAGCTTCTGAGGCGATGATCTCTTATTCACTGTGTATTCCAGAACATGCTTTTTAAAAAGTCAGGTATGTTGTGTTCTAATTTACATAGGGTAAATGTCAACCTTTTTATTGTATAGTGCGATGCATTTTGACACACACAAAAAAATGTCATGTTGTAAGTGCAATCATGGCATAGAATATTTTCATAAACTAAAAAAGTTCCCTCGTACCCTTTGCATCCAACACTTCTCTCCTTCCATTTCTTTGCAATTGGTGATCTGTTTTCTATCTCTATAGTTTTGCCTGTTCCAAATATATAAATAGAATCATACAGCATAAACAGTTTAATCTCGATTTTCTTACTAACATAATGCTTTTGGACTGACACCATTTGGTCATGTGTATTAGTAGTACATCTATTTACATT
>NW_011888783.1:1754737-1764422 GCF_000151845.1 Pteropus vampyrus | reverse complement strand
ATGTATATGAGGGTCTGTGAGTCCACAATGTGTGATTCATGTTTCTGCATTTCCCAGTATTGTATTCTCTTGATAACCCTCACTTTATTTTAGGTCTTGAATTCAGGTGGAGTGAGGCTTCCATCTTTGTTCATCTACACTAGCTTATTTGCTTTTCCACATAATATAATCACTTGTTGTAATCTGTTTTTTGGGGGGGAAAAAAAAACCTGCTGGGAATGTAATTGGCTTGTGATGAATTTATAAACTCTAATCTCTAAAACAAATCTCTGTTTAATATCACTATGATGGGACTCTAACATATAGATAGTAACAAAGTAGAGTAACATGGCTGTAGCCAACAGTGAAAGCCATGCCATGCCTGGAGTTAGATGCATGTTAAGCCTTATCTAAGGCACATTAGTGGATATTTAGGATTAATGATTCATTTAAGTAAATTTTGGATAGTCATGCTAGAGGAAAAGTGAATACATACAGTGTGGCAGCAAAATAAAATCCATTATAGATAAAGAAAATTTTTATATTTTTTTTAAAAGTAAAGAGTCTACTTTCCTTAGTACACATTACTTTTAATTTAGAATAATTAAAAGACTATACAGCAAGACTAATGCAGAAGCAAATAATTATAGTTTAGAGAGGAGATAGCAATAATAATATGACAATATTATATATGGTAGTCATCTTTATTAAAAAATCAGCTTTCTTCTTGTTTTAGGGATAATCTGAAATGGTTTTTATGCAGTCTAACTAACATCATTACTAATGATTTGTTTCTTAAGTTAATAGAAATGCTCTCTCTGGATAGCTTCAAATTCCTGTCATATATAAATGCTTTTAGCTCTTTCTTTTCATGCCATCATGTTTATGTACCTTCATCAGCATGTGGCACTTTGTGCTTATTTAGTTCTCTTAAGTGGCCCTTAATTAACAAATGGTTTGACATCTCTTATGTAAAGTGAGTTTTAAGCTGATATTTTTAATGAATTTATGCTAGAAATGGAACTTTGCAGGGGAATATTATAAACCTGTTATTATTCAATATCATGATTGATGAATCTCTAAATAGCCTTTTGAATGTTACCAATGCATATTTACATGATCAGAAAGGATAATAATAGGAAACTCTGAGAAGGAGAATAATCAGAATAAAATAACATGATGATATAATGTGATATTGGAAAGAGATCATGTGTTGCTCAAAAATGGAATTAAAATGTTTTCTTCAGCCAAATCAATATCAGTTGTATTTGTGAAGAAGAGAGTCATATAGGTATGTAATTACTATCTCGATTATCTTTTCCTCTCCTGGAGAAAAAGGCAAAACAAAACAAAACAAAACAAAACATTGTATAGTCACAGTTATTTAGAGAGATCTTTTTGCCCCATCAGAATCTATTGCAATAGTTGGAAAATTTGTTTAATCTCCAGGTTCTTTTAAACAGCCTATTCTTGGAACCTGGAAAGCAAAACATCTGGATTGTGGGATGAATGTTTTAAATTAGCCTGAAAAATGCAAATTTTCCTATTGTAGATATTTTCAATTTTGCTTTTTTATGTCATGATATTTTTTTGTGCTCATCTTTAAGAGAGTTTTATTAATCCCAATTTAGTTTTAAAACTTTCATTGTAGAGCTAATAAAACAAGATACCAAACAGATTAATTAATTTATTTTATTAAATAGGCTAGATAATTTACCATCATAAAGACAGAGCCTGAGGCTAAAACTACAAATAAAGCAATATTTACAACTTCACTATTAGACATCATGTAGAGAAAATCCTTATCATAAAATGTACTTTTACCCTTCACTCATTAATTTCCTAAAATTCAACATAAAAAGGCATTTCCCAATTTAGAATAAATAAAAATAAAATATTTTGCTTTAAAGCTATACAGTAGTTATAATTCTATACTGATTTTTTAGTATTTATCATGTTTTTCAAATAAATAAGATAGAGCCATAAATTAAATCAAACATGGTATTATTAATAACAAAGTCTCACACAGATGAAGCGATATGGGCCCAAATGGCAAGTAGGGTTTGTATTGCAGCTGAGGAATACTGAACTTTGTGGATCCACCACTTTGGAAGCTAGCTTGCTCTTTGTCTCAAAGGCAAATGTTTGTTACCTTGTTCTTCAAGATTACTCACTGAAAATCCACACTTGAGAAATATGCCAAGTAAAGACTTGACAGAACCTTGCATTTTAGGCACAATAAGTTATGCAGAAACATAAATGATCCATGAAGGAATGTCTCTCCCCAATCTGTTTATATGAAATAAACAGATTCCCTATAGCGTAGATAGATAGATGATAGGTAGATAACAAATGACATATATATTATTGATTCAAGAAATCAATTGTGTATTAAGTAATTTTATTTTATTTTTTTCAATGTGGAAACAAATTCTACCAACTAGTCAGTGAGAAACTAATTTGTTATCATATTTTTACTCATTGAGTTCATGCTATACTCCACAGTAGAAATAGAAAAAAGAGATGAAATTTTTTTCCCTGGTCAGGCAGTTGGGAGACAATATGTACTTGCTTTTTAACATTGCAAATTTTTATAGCTAAATTAGTGTTGTCATTGGCATTAATCATATTATTTTCCCTTTCTTCCTGAATAATCTTGGAATTGCTTTCAGAGTCAGATATGAGCAACCTCCCTCCCCGCCCCCCTGCACAGTATTACTCGCTTTTTGTCAGCACACATTATTTTAAATTAGATAACCTCTATATGCCTGATTACCTGTATTATATACCAGTATTGTCTTATAATCTCTCCAAAAAAATGTCCCAAGAAAATTTAATTTGTATTACCTATGACTTGTGTTTGATAACATAATTTAGAAGTTGAATTCCAGAGATATTTTGAAGAGGCTATATTAATGAAGAGTATATTGTCTTTAACGTATCTATAGCATGGTAATACTTAAGGATGTGTACATAATCTCTGATGTTTTAAAATGTCATCCATATTATATTCAAACATTAAAGAGATTTTAAAAAGCAATATGATAACATTTTATGATGCAAATTAGGTAGTTGATTTGCACATTATTTCAGAACAGGAAATTTAGCTGGAGATATTCAAAACTCTGGTCAGTTATAACCTAAAGTTATGCCTTTTACTCTTAGAATTTTATACCTGGAAGGACTTATGAAAATCACAGCTTACATTTATATACTTTCAGAAGAATAAACTAGAGTGTAAAGCAGTCTCTTTTCATTAAGGTAGTAAATTAGAAGCAAATCTGAAAACAAGTTCTTTTATTTTCTAACCTGGAGCTTTACCTAAGGATGAAATTTGGTTAATTTGTAAAAATTGATCAAAATCTCTACCTGCAGAAACAGGGAAATACAGATTTAATGAGATTTTTAATTAAAATCATATAATACTAATAATATTGGATAATATTTATTGAGAGTTTACTACATATTAAACACTATTCTAAGTGATTTATATATAAAATCCTTATTTAATCTGTATAGTAAATACATATTGTACTTTTTATTACATTTTCAAATTAGTAATGAGAGACCCAGAGATTTAATTTTCACAAGATTAACCATGTAATAAATGACAGAACCATAATTGTATGCAAGTAGTGAGATTTCAGAGCTAGTTTTCAACCATTAAAGCATGTAATAAACCACAATCTAAGACACAGCAAAATGTAAGAAAAATAGAATATGAGAAAGAGAAATTAATTTTACACTCGTTATGCACATAATGTCTGATTCATTCTAACAAAGGAAGAGGAGGTGAATAAAAATTGAATCCTACAAGTTGGTCCCTCTGGCAAAACTCCTACATACTGAAACTGTTCCTAAATATGGTAGATACAAATGAGGAGATGTGACTAGAAAAATGTGGGAGTAGATCCAAAATAATTTGTCCAAAATACATCATTTATCTTTGGGATTCTCAAAGAAATGATTAAGAACCATGATGTAAAGGTTAATAGGTGATCATAAAAATAGAATTATACAATAGGATAATAATGATCCTAAACCGATTCATGTTTTGTTACACATCAAAGCCTAGATAATTACAAGCGTCCCTTTGACCAGTGCTAGAAGAAATTACTAAGTGCTCTTTCCAGTGAAAAATATGTCATTCTCACCAAGCACATTAAACTAATTTTTCATCTTTAAATAAGCTCTTGTGCCTACCTTCTAATTCCCAACTATTTGTATTGGTCAGAAGCATGATGAAATGTTACTGAGAAATGATGCATCATTTCTAATGACCAAGTCAAACATTTCTTCAGACTTTTCTCTTGCCTCCACTGCCTGGACCTTCCCCTTTGCCTCCATCAGTAACTCTCTTGTACACGTCATTTGGGGAAAACAATTCCAGTTATCTAAATCATATCGTAGATATCAGATGCTTTTAGCTTGGCCTGATGCTGACTATGGTGTCAGCTTGGAAAAATCACTTATCTTCTTTCATTTAGTTGTGTAAAAAGAGATAAAAACTTTAGTTATTGAGTGTAATGATTGGCTAATGCCTCTAAAGCACTAAAGAAGTTCTAAAATATACTGGATGATGGAGGAATCGAAATTTGTCAATGCAGCAATTCAATTCTCCACCAGCTCTTGAGGCTATAAATATAGAATTACAGATCTCATTAGTTTCTAGCATTTGGTGTTTCCAAGAGTTAATGTTTTACTTACATAAAAACTATTAAGAGCAAGTCATGCATTTACATGTCTGTCAATAGTTTTATTGGAAGATTCTTTTTTAAAAATTATTTAAATTAGTTTCAAGTATACAGTACATTGATTAGACATCTATATAGTTCATAAAACGATCCCCCCAATTATTCCTTCCCTCCCTTGGACCTCCACCTAGCCATCATATTAATGCTAACTGTGTTCACTCTTCTGTGCTCCCTTAAAACTGTATTTGCATTTGAGGCATAAAATGAATTTGGATTTTACTATAAAGTTATATGGGATAATCTTTGTAAAACAGTGTTTAGAAAAGATAGCTAAATTAGAGAACTGCACACTGCTATGAGATTGTCTACTTTATTATTATTGAAGAAGATATATTCAGAATCTCTCAAATATTATTTTTTAAATTTTGTTTAACAAAACAAATGTTGCTTAATTCACATAGAAAACATTTTTAACATCCTTAGTCAAGTGGCAAGTGAATATTAGCAAATGGAGGTGTGAGATTTTTATACATTTGAACATTGGAATACTTTATTTAAGGATTATTGTTAATTTACAGACATAACATGGAATATGGTCACTTTTAGATTGCTGAGAATAAAGTATTTTGATACTGTACCGTAAAGAGTTATAAACATTATGATGCACACCTTAATGCAGCATAACCTGCAATATGTTGTCATGCAAAACTGCAGAAATTTTTTTAAAGAAAATTATTTTTTAAATGCCACTTTTTTATGCTCTTACTGATAGAGAACACAGGAAATATTGACTGTGCTATGTTAATTTCTCATTTCACCATTTTCTCTCAGACCTATGTTTCTCTTAATTTTAGTTTCTTGAATTATTCTGTTTTATACAAACTATATAGGCCCAAAATGACCTTAAAGTTGTTTCAATAATATGCTATTTCTTAATAGAAATATTTAACTTACTCCAGTATTTATGCCTTTTTCTTTTTGTTTAAATTACGATGCCATTAAATCCTTACACTTACACAGTTACCATATCTGTACATTTTCCAATGTAGAATATTCACTACTCAAAAGGCATCCTTCTAGTCTACCAGGATTCATACATGTTAATTAGCTTAGAATTAATTAACCCTTTTATTAATGATATAGTTGCTAAGACCTTTTATACTGTATTTTAAGAGAATTCATATGTATTTTGGTATCTTTTATTTTTATCATTAAATCTTGTGAAAACTTAGGCTACATATAGAATGTAATTTCAATATTTTCTAAACACAAGTTATAAAGTATCAGAATATTTCCTTAAATAAGTACTTCTGAATTTAATAAAATAAAAAACAGTAAGTTATTTACTGGGAAAAAAGTTTATTTAATTTACCTGCGGAGATAGAAAAAACATGATTGATTTCTAAGAGTTGAGGATACAGGGAGGAGGGATGAATAGGCGGAGCACAGGTAAATTTTAGGGCAGTGAAACTATTCTGTATGATACTGCAATAGTGCACACATGTCATTATACATTTGTAAAAACCCATATAATGTACAACATGAAGAGTGAATCCTAACGTAAAGTATGGGCCTTAGTTAATAATAGTGTATCAATATTGGCTTATTAATTCTAACAAATGCATCACTCAAATGAAAGATGTTAATACTAGGAGGAATGGGGGGTGGGGCAGGCTGTGGCAGTATGTGGGAACTTTCTTTACTTTTCACTAAATTTTTTTCTGTAAACCTAAAACTACCCCCAAAAATAAAATCTATTGATTTTTTTAAAAACCTAATTTAGATTCAACAAGAAACATTGGCAAGAGAAAGACTTTTGGCTTCATTGAGATGTAAATTTTCTAACAATATGCCTGAGGATCATTTAAATTATCTGTGCTTTGGTTTGATCATCTATAAATGAGATTAATAGTAACTACCTTAAACATTTATTGTAAATGCTGTTAGATGATATCCATAAAGCAACTAGCATAGTACTGTTGCTAAGCATGTTCTTAACAATTAATAGATAGTATCATATCACATATAGATACATGTTCATTCATTTAATAAATATTTGGTTAGTGCTTTCTGTACAGCAGGCACCGTTTCACATGCTGAAAAAAGTGAGGAGAGAGAGTTGAAATCCCTGTTCTCATAAGTATGACTTTTAGCTAACGGGTCTTTTGTAATCTTTCATTTCTAAATAGATAAAACTCTTTCTTAAAACACCTAAAGGAATTTTTGGTTCTTGCATTGAACACTGACTGATAGATACAGAATGGAAGTTTATGTAAATTCAAATCAAGAGAGCTATTTTGCATTCCAACTCTGTAAATAAGTGGTGTGATACTTACAAATATGTAAATGTGTGCGTTTAGGTTTATTCCTATCTAAATGGGAATTGTAATGTGTTCTTCCTGTCTTATAAAGCTATAGGGTTAATTTGTAAATGATAATGTCATATAATGTTACAGCATTATTACCATAACTTTGCATGTGTTACATAGTCTAATTTGTTAGTTGGTCTGCTAGAAAATAAATATGAAAGCATTGTTAGAGGGTATGTACATTGCAATCTAGGGAGTTCTAGCATCTCTACAATAAGATATATAGATATACATGTGTCGTTTAAAACTTCATTGGCGTTATACAACAATTTTCAAATTTGCAGACATTTTTAACTATGTTCTGGGCAAAAAGCTGGGAGAAAATGTCAAAAATTCTGATATAAAAAGCAAAACTAAAAAAATGAATTACAGTTACACACTGCTTAATGAAGGTGATACATTCTGAGAAATACATCTTTAGATAATTTTTGTCATTGTGTAACATCATAGGGTATAGTTACACAAAACTAGATTGTATGACCTACGATGTATCTAGGCTCTGTGTTATAGCTTGTTGCTCTTAGGCTACAAACCTGTACAGCATGTTACTAGGCAAAACAACACAAGATTAATTCAAGCACAAGAGAAAATAATGCAATTAGAGAGGCAGTAAATAATAGATATAAAGCTAGTGTCAGTGTTACACAGCACACTTTTATAACAAAGTTTTATTTTTACAGTTAAAAAGTACATTCTAAAATGCTGATAAAAGTATAGTATAGTAACTACATAAACCAATAACAGTTGTTTATTATCATTATCAAATATTATGTACCATATATTGTATATGCTGTACTTTTATACAGCCGGCAGTGCGGGAAGTTTATTTACACTAATATCACCGCAAACACATGAGTAATGCATTGTGCTATGATGTTATGACAGCTATGATGTTACTAGGTGATAGGATTTTTCAATTCCATTCTAATATTTTGGGCCCCCCATTGTATATGTGGTGCCTTGTTGACCAAAACGTCCTTGTGTTGTGCATCAGGGGTCCCTAACCCCCAGGCCATGGACTGGTACCAGTCCCTGGCCTGTTAGGAACCAGGCCGCACAGCAGGAGATGAGCAGCAGGTGAGCTAAGATTCATCTGTATTTGCAGCCACTCACCAGCAATAGCATCACTGCCTCAGCTTCACCTCAGGTCATCAGGCATTAGATTCTAATAGGAGCACCAGTCCCTGGTACTGAAAAAGTTAGGGACTGCTGCTGTGCATGACTATATTTAGCCTCTGGCTTTTTTTTTTTTTTTAATATTGCGCAAAAGAACTAAATTAATAGATTTCTATATATCATACAGAAGGTTTGTAAGTAGTCTTAATAGTTCAAAGCCAGACTGTATCTCCAAAGCAGGAACAATATTTAATGCTCTTTTTGTCAGTGAGAACTAGAGTGAGATTTAACAAGAATTGAATATCAGCATTGGGACTTGAAATATGGGCTACTGGCACTTGACAATAGAGCTACTATTGTCTGGATTAGGGGAGTATACAGTATAACTTGAGTGGTTTGATAACAGAGAATTAAAAAAAATAGTGGTGACAAAATTCTCATATTCTTATAGATATACTGATATATTTATATACAATGTGATAAATATGTAATTACATATATGTATATATATATAATATGTATACATAATATTCAAAATACATATAATCATTTTGAGCTTGCCTCTCAACAACATGGCAAAGTGGAGATGAGATTAATCTTCACTCCTTTTTTTCTCACATATTTCTCTGCTGAACTTTTATGTCTTCTGTGCTACTTTACAATGGCGGTAATTTTTGCTTATTTCATAATATAATTGCCCCCATTTGTGGTATTGGAAATGTGGAGGGTGATTAGAAGACATATACATAGAAGTGTTTCAGATGCTAAATACTGAATTCTGATAATGCACTTTCAGAGAAAAAGAAAAACAGAAACGGCTAATTAGCCAGATACATTTTGATTCATGAATAGCAGGTCTAATTTTTAGGTGTATCAGGACGCACCTAAATACATGTATATATGCAATCCTGCCCTCAATGTCAAAAATACAACTTATATAACTCTCAACCCTACTATTAGGTCAAGTTCTGTTCTAAACTCTTTACTAATATTGACTCATTTAGCACTCACCACAACTCCATGAAGTTAAATTTATTGTTCAGTTGTTTAAAAGAGGAAACTGAAGTATATAAATGACTTACCTGAGGTCATATAAAGGAAGTAAATGGTGGGTTAGAATTTAAAAAGAATTGACTGGCTTCAGAGCCTATACTCTTAACTTCTCTGCTATGTTGTCACTCATTGGGAGAATCATTTTATTCAGATTCTAATGTTTGAATTATGATGAAAAAAAGAAAAAGTTTGTGCTTCGTGGAATACAAGCATAAACAGCTTATGTTGTTTCATTATGACACATTTTGCCATCATAGAAAATATTCCCTTAGAAAATTTTACTTTGTCTTTTAGTGTTCTAATACTGTATAGATAAGGTATAGATAGTGTTCTAGTATTGTATAGATAAGGACTACATTGAGATAATTTGCCATTTTTGTCTGAGATTTAAATTTTTTTCCCATTGTATATTTCTTAGAATATCTTCATAATAAGTTTTCTTTCTTCCTTCTTTCCTTTCCTTTTTTTCCTTTC
>NW_011888783.1:1748092-1754477 GCF_000151845.1 Pteropus vampyrus | reverse complement strand
TCCCTTTCCCTTTCCCTTTCCCTCCCTCCCTTCCTTCCTTTCTTTCTTTTTTTTCTTTACTTTCTTTTTTTTTTCTTTTTAATGTTTCCAGCTTAGTTAAAGCCACTGTTGCTGTAGAGGTGAGGACTTAGTCTTAACTGTTTGGACACAGTTCTATAGTATAAATAGACCTTACACTTTCCCAATCTACAATGAATAGTTTAATTACTTTAATAATACTTAAATTTAAGTATCTGTAGTGAAATTGTATTATCTTCTTTATTATGATTACTATTGATATTAGTATTTATTAAAATGTGTACCAGGCTGTCATTAGATTAAGGGCAAGCCTGCAACAATTTACACTTCCTTCTTTGATATGTCCAAAAATTTTACAAGTAAATTCCTCAAATTTTAAGTAGACAACTCAAGTTTCCAGGTATTAATTGCTCTCAAAATTGGGAATATTTGACATGCAGAGTTTGGAAAGATGGTTGTAGTGCACTCGAGAACTCAAGAAACTTACTACAAAATTAGAGATTTTTAAACTACATGAATCTATTGGAAAATACAAATATTGTACTATTCATAAAGTGCTTTGGACTAGGCATCACAATTGTTGATTTGGAAGTTATTTCTATATTCAATTGGTTAAGTGCATTGCTATTTTCAGTAGTTCCATGAGAAATAAAAAAATACTACTTATGTTTTTGAAATATTCCACATCATGGTTTATATTAAAAAGCAATGAAATGTTTGTGTTACAATTATATAGCATTCAGTTTTGAAGCTGTACATATAGTAGTCAATGGGGAAATTTGCTCAAATTCTGAATAGTAATATATGGTAAATTATATAAGGGATTTGTCATTTAAAATTTTTGCTTTCTAGATATTACAAGCTAAGATTGGGTTATCTGGATTATATCAAAATACAAATAGAGACATTGCAAAAGTGAAAAAACAACTTTTTAATAAATTGTAATAAACCCTGTTGACTATGGGCCGAGTATAATATTCTAATTCTATGTGATTTTATTAGTATTTGATAAACAATTGAAGTAAGTATTTCTTTGAAAGATATTTTCCTTTAAATGATAGCTACACTAAAGAAAGTATTTTATGTAGAGAAAAATGAAAATTAAAATTTTGTTTATTTCATATGGAGTTATTCAACTTGATTTCATGTACATCTATATACTAATTGTTATAAATAAGGTAATGTTGCTCTTGAATATTTCTAGGTACTCTGTATCATTGAGTGCCATATTGCTATGATGTATAACTGTAGCCCGAATTTCATTTTTTCACTGCTGTAATGAACTAGCCATGATCAATATAGTGTTGATTTTATTTGAATACTTCCATGCAATTCTCTTTTGATTTATGATTACAAGTTATAATTTAATATAGATTTTCAAAAAACATATATTCTAGGAACTTCGTAATGAAAGATTCTGTTCGATTTTATTTGTAGAAAACTAACCTATTGTAATGCTAAACAAAATTAAGGCATTCTACTTTAAAACTTCATAGAGAAGTATTATTTTGATAATCATAAATATTATGGAAGTTAGGCATATTTATAATTAAATAAAAGTTATTTATATATTATAATTTAAAAATTAGATTTTTGGCATAAGATAAAAATAGAAATCTAGAACACACTGTTTTTGTACATACATGTTAAACAAGTTTTTACACTGAAAATAAAAAGATGTGTTACTATATACTCATTCTCTGAAACAGATTGTTATTGATATCTTTAGTTCTGCTTACTCATTAGAGATGGGAATTTTCATTTGGATAAAGTATTTCAAGCATTTGTAATACCAATAATCTGTATATAGAGTTATCACTTTTCTCTTTGCTTTTCCCCTTTAAAGTAACATTATAATTTTTAGTTTATAAAGTATAAACATTCAAAAATGTCAATATTGAACAGTAAAGATCAACTAAAATAACATTTCTTAAACCTTGTTTTTTATTTTTATATTTACTTCTCTATCCAATGTTAAATATGTATGTGTATATGTATGTAGATACACAAAGGCACATTATTATTAAGAAGCATAATGTATCATAAACACTGAATTGTCACTTAAAAAATGTTCTAGATATGTACATCATGACAACAGATACGTCATTGTGTTTAAGTAATTGCTTATTTAATAATTGCTATCGATATACTATAATGAATTTAAGAAATCTAACATCTTTATCATGTGGGCTTTTTGTACTTTTTATCATTATTTATTTGTCATTGGGATAAACCTTATTTTATATACATTTCTCACATGTGTGATAGTTTTAGAATAAATTTATAAATGTGGAATCAATGAGTCAAATAATAGTCTCACTTTAAATTTTGTATGTGGGACCAAAATAAATTTAAAAGGTGTAGAAATCCTCACACATGACTAATGCTGGACATTACCAGTATTTTATTTGCTAACACATTTATGAATATATTCAGTTATCATATTAAAACAACATAGCCAGCTGTTATTCAGTTAATATTGCTTTGATGAGAAGCAACAATTATTATATTTTCATATTATTCTTGGAATTTCTCATTTTCTGACATGCTTCCAAGTTAATTTTTCATTTATTCACTTAAATGCTCATTATTTTCTTATGCTGGTAAATTGTGTTTTAAAATTTTATTTTGATGCAGAAATAAAATATTGTACATAGCATAAAAAAGCATTTATTCTGGAAAATTAAAATAATATTTAGTCATATTTGTAGATAAATGTGAGGATTACTTTGCATTCTTGTCCAATTCTCTTCATTCCCTCCATCTATAGCAGTGGAGTTTTTTTTTTGTCTGTCTAATCTCTATCATAATTTTAAACCTATTAAATATAAAACTGTATTTGCTGAGAGTGTTACGTACTATAACAAACAACAATTTTGTTGTTTTTAACACAACAAAATTTTGTTTTTTACTCACATTACAGTCCAATATGGATTGTTGAGGGTCTCTACTCAACTTACAGGAATAGAGAAGCTCCTTCTAGCAAATATTGCTGTCATCCCTAAAGTCATCAAAATCTTCCACCAAATCCTCTGCATTGGCCAGAGGCCAGGGTAAATCGAGTCGTGGGGAAAGTCAAAGACTGGACTGGAAGTTATATACAGTCATTTTGGTACACATTCAAAAGTCAGTCCACAGTAGCTTAGCACTACTTTGAATAAAGTAGATTAGGTTAAACAAAAAAAAAAAAGGAAGAAGGAAAGATTAAAGATTTTGAATTTGGTGACTATCAACCTAATCTGCCATTAATATACATTTTGAATAAGCTCGAGGGAACTAGTTACTTTTAACATTAATTACACCTTATGCAAATCAGAAAATAGTGTATTGTTGACAAGAAAGAAGTAGAATTTATATCCCCTCTTATCCATTGTTTCAATTACTCGTGGGTCAACTATGGTTTGAAAATATTAAATGGAAAATGTTAGAAGTAAACAATTCATAAGTTTTAAATTGCACTGTGTTCTGAGTAACACGGTGAAATCTGCCGCAGTCCAGCTCTGTCCTGTCCAGGATGTGAAGACCACTTAGTCAAGTATGTCTATGTGGTATCCACTTCCTGCCAGCTACTCACTTAATAATCATTTTGATTATCAGATACACTGTTGCCTTCCTCCAGTGCTTGTGTTCAGGTAGCCCTTATTTTCCTTAATAATGGTCCCAAGGTGCAAGAATAGTGATGCTGGCAATTTGGATGTGCCAAAGAGTAGCTGTAAAGTGCTTCCTTTAAGTAAAAAGGTAAGAACAATATAATAAGATATTTTGAGAGAGCAGGAAAGAGACCACATTTACAAAACTTTTATTGCAGTATATTGTTATTATTCTATTTTATCATTAGTTATTGTTAATGTCTTATCGTGCGGTATTTATAAATTAAACTTTATCACAGGTATTTATGTATAGAAAAAAAATGGAAAAAAAAAGGTATATATAGGGTCCAGTACAAGCTGAGGTTTTAGGCATCCACTGGGGTTTTGGAACATATCCTCCATGAATAAGGAGAGACAACTGTATTTTGATTGTGTGTATATGTGTGTGTTTCATATCTGGAGGGATGGTGAGCAAATTTAAGAAAGTCTGAAATTTCTAAAGAACTAAGGTCATTAGTATAGACTAGTTATTCTTCCTCCTCTTTATTGTTGTTATTTACTTATTATGTTACTTAGGATCTCTTAGCTCTTTAGTCACCCCTCATTGCCAAATCTTTGTTGCTTCTATTTAGAATTACTGTTTATTTCAAATTTAGCTTTTTATTATATCTCAGTTACTATTATGTCTCAGTTACTGTTTGACTTCTAAAAGGAAACTTTTGGCCACTTTGGCTATATAAAATTTTCTTGCTATTCCCATGGCACCTTTTTTTCCTTTTCTCAGAGTCATTATTCTTCTAGTTATTGGATATAGAATGGTTTTTATCCTAAGCCCTATGAAAGCAAAGACCAGATGAGTCTCTCTCTTTGCTGTATCACCAGTGACCAGGTAGTGTGTTGAACACTAATTAACATTCGGTTGAATTATAACATTCAGTAAATTAAATTGTATTGGCTTGAAAGATCAGCTATGTATATATATATAAAAAAAAATCTGTTGGCTGTTTAATAAAGATATATACTGATATTCTACAAGCTACCCATACAAGGAAAATTGCTATTCTTTCAGCTGTTTTCTGCTTTTAGTAATCATTTATCATGTTTGTAAACTAACAGAAAAAGGGTAATGATAGAAATAGGCAGGAAACTTATTCTTTAGGATATACTATAGGTGAAAAAATGAGAGAATAAGGAGATATTAAAAATGGAAGTTAAAAAGTTATAAATAATTTTTAAAAAATTATTCTTATCATTCTTAAATTTAATCCATAATGTGATTTAGGTACAGTATTGTGCTAGAACTAGTTTGTATTGGCTCACAAGACCTGATTATTTGTAGGAATATTCTGAGCCAAGTATTAAACACAATCATTATAAAAATGAAATTACATAAATTTGCAATTGCTACTGAGACTAAAAAATATTTTAATAAATTTAATTTGTAGAATATGAGCAATAGTTGAACAATAAATCACATATAAGATACTTATTTGATGACAATAAATTTATTGGGAAAAGGGGGTTAGTCCATTGGGAGGCAACTCCATTTGTCAAATCATGGTTGAATTGCAATGATACGTTGGCTAGAGATATAGTTTGGTGAAATTCAACAAAAGCAGTTTGTAGGAATCAATTAGCTCTATGGAATTTACAATAGAGAGCATTGTATACATCAACCATCCTTTGTATCAGTAAAATTTATAATAAACTTTGAACGTAAACATATGCACACTTTTTTTTCCCTAGAAAGCTAGGTGAGCATTTATCAACACTCCATTTTTTTCAACATTCTACCTTTATACTTCCTCATACCCTTAATTTTTTCTTCTTTTTACAAAGATGTTTAGTTTAATTTTAAAGTTACTGACCTCGAGTTTGTTATCGTCATTTGGGAATTTTTGCTCTAATACATAGACTGAACAACCATAGAGACTTAGATACCCATACACTGTTCTTTAACACTCTATAATTAGCAGAAAGTTGCTAATAAAAAAATTTTAAATTATCTGATACAGATAAAATATACCTGTGAATATGCATACCTTTTATAGTCAATTTAAGACTTTTGGATATTTGCAACTAAATTTTTTGGAAATGGTTTAACCAGTGGGTATAGATAGAGAAAAAAATCATGCCTTCTTATGAGAGATACATATGTTCATCTATGCATATGTTTTGAAGAGGACCAATAAATATTGAATAGCATTGCATTTCATATTTGGTAGGGAATGATGAAAGGTATTAAAATATTTTCGAATTGTAAAATGCTTAGATTATAAAACCTTAAGAAAATACCCATTTTTGCCATCATTTGTGAGACAATGAAATATGAAGATTATGCTTTGAATTATCATGGAGAAGTTCTACTCAACACATGTAAAAGAAATTTCTTAAGGTGCAAAAAAAATAAAATGAGATTAACACTTGACTCCTCACAAAAAAATGAAGAGCACTGTAAATGATAAGTATGTAGGCAAAAATATATTTTTTTCTTTCATTTCTTCATAGTATATATGACTGATTATGACCAAAATTGAATCATTTTATTGTGAGGTATAAAATGCGTGTATATTTATATACATGTAAAAACTATTGAATGAAAGATGTAGAAGAGGTTAAATAGACCTATAGAGCACGAAAGTTTTAAATTTTCCATAAACTGGTAAATATTAACTCTAAAGGAAATATGAAAAATTTGGAATGCTTATTATAATCTAAATAAACCACTAAAATAGTAGCGCAAAGACATATAGCTAACTACTAACAAAGAAGTCAAA
>NW_011888783.1:1739174-1747674 GCF_000151845.1 Pteropus vampyrus | reverse complement strand
GCAAGGAAATAGTAAATAAAAAGCATTCAATTTGGGAAGGAAGAAATGAAACTGCTTCTAATTTTATGCAATATAATCCTAAAAATTTTAAAAACAATTTGCAAAAAAAAAAAAAAAAGACATTAGAACTAATAAGTGAATCCAGCAAATTTGTGGGCTATAAAATCAATACATAAATATAAGTTTTATTTTCATACGCTAGCAGTGAACAATTTGAAAAGGAAATTAAGAAAATGATTCCATTTAAAATATCCACAAAAGAAATAAAATATCTAGGAATAAGTTTAACCAAAGAACTGCAAGGCTTGTACACTAAAAAAATGCAATACATTCCTGAAAGACATTTAAGAAAATCTGATAAATGAAATGATATGCTCAGGAATTGGAGAACTTTACCCAATTTTACCCAAAATATTCCACAGATTTAATGCAAATCCTATTAATATTCTAATGGCTTTTTTTTTTCCAAAATTGAAAAAGCTGATACTCAGATTTATAAAACTGAAAGGGACCTCAAATAGGCAAAAGAAGACATGAAAAATCAAGAACAAATTTGGAAGAGTCACACATTCTGATTCTAAAAGTTTCTACAAAGCCAGAATAATCAAAACGGTGTGGCACTGTCATAAGAATAGACACACAAATCAATGGAATAGGATCAAGAGTACAGAAATAAACTTATACGTCTGTGGTCAATTGATTTTTGACAAAATGCCAACACCATTGAATGGGAAAAGAATAGATCAGTGAATAGACAACTTGACATCTACCTGTAAAAGAATGAAGTTGGGCCTAATTTCAGATTATGTACAAAATTAACTAAAAAAAGAATCGATTTAAATATAGGCGATAAAATCTAAGACTTAGAAGAAAGTCTTAGATAATTCTAAGGATAATTCTATGTGACCTTGGATTTAGCAAGAGCCTTAGATATGACACCAAAGCACAACCAACAAAAGAGAAAATAGCTAAACCGGACTTACAATTTAAAATGTTTGTGCGTCAATCAACACTATCAAGAGAAGACGACCCACAGAAAGAGAGAACATGTTTGTGTATCTCAGAGTTAATCAGGATCTAGTATCCAGAATATATGAAGAACTTAAAACTAACAATAAAAACAAACAATAAAAAGATAAAAAATGGGCACAGAGCTTATATAGACCTTTCTCCAAAAAACACATTCAAAGAATTCAAAAGCATGTAAGAAAATACTCAATATCATGTCTTTATCCATAAACACAATGAGATACTACTTCATACTCAGCTGAATGTCTATAATTTAAAACAAACAAAACAACAGAAAATAAGATGTGTTGTGAGAATGTGGAGTGATTGGAACCCTCATATATTATTAATAGGAATGTAAATGCAACCACTCCAGAAAACAGTTTGATTTCTCAAAAAAGGGAACACAGAATTACCATATGACCCAGCAATTTTCCTTTTAGTATAGTTTAAAGAAATGCAAACTTGATTATATATTTATACAAAAATGTCCATAACTACTCTATTCAAAATAGCCAAAAGGTAGAAACAACCCAAATATTAACTAATAAATGGGTAAACAAAATACAATGGAATATTATTCAGCCGTAAAAAGGAATGAATCACTGCTACTGCTACAGCGTGATGAACCCTGAAGTCATTATGCTAAGTAAAGGATCCAAACACCAAAAGCCACATATTATAGGATTCCATTTATATGAAATATGCAGGAAAGGTAAATTCATCCAGACAGAAAACAGTTTGGTAGTTGCCAGAGGATGGATGTAGGGAAGAATAGAGAGTAACTGCTAAATGGGTGGGGAGTTTCTGCTTGTTGTGATGAAAATGTTCTGGAACTAGAAGTTGTAGTAATTTCAGGGTACCCCTCCATGTAAATATTACCTGTTAGAATTTCTCTAATTATAATAACCCAGTTCTTTTCTCAAAATTGCTACAATAAACTGCATGTTCTTTATCATACAGACCATCTTATTTTTAAAATACTTTCTATGAATAATTTGATTTATCACTTTATCATTTTAATTTTTTAAATTATAATTTAGTTGGAGATTTAGTAACTCCATATGTCCATTCACAGTTAATTGATTTCAGCTATTCTAATTTAACCACAAATTCCCTTCTTTGTTAACTTATGGCATGTGTAATTTCTTTTCTTAAGTATAATCTGAATTTTCATCATAATCCCTCAAAGATGAATTGTATTAAATATGAGTTATTGCAATAAACTAAGTTTTAAGTATTGCATATTCTGATTCACCAGTTTTAAAACTGAATTGTAAAATGGTCATAATTGATATTCTATTTCAGAGGTAAACAGAAGGGTAAATGAAAAAAAAGAGACATTTCGTTTTAAGAAGTTGAAATATATTACTTATGTGGATAAAGATGTAGACTATTCAAGAAAACAGTCACACATGGAGAGCAGAGTATTCTTCAATATTAACATGCTGTACTCGCCATGTTTCTTTGAGAGGATATTCACTTACCATGTCAATTAATGTGTTTGCTGCCTTTGAAATATATTTAGATATATGGTACTATCAGCCTGAGAGAGCGCTCAGTAAAGAGATGAATCTACCTTCACAAATTATATATTATGAAAGTGTATACCATACTTTATAATTTATTTGAATCATTTATTACTATGATGATATAGTCCAGAAATGATTGATCACCAATATAGAAGGTAATCTTAAACTATTAAATACTGACGTATCTCTTACCTGAAAGAGTATGTAATTTACGTAACTAAGAAAGTCTATTTTTTTTTCATTATCACAATAGTCTCATGATCTGTATAGATTTGTGGAGAATAGGAACATTTACCCATATTAATACTTTCTTGTTTTTTTTTTTCCTTTTAAATAAAAGTTTAAATTTTTTAAAGGTGTAAGATAATATAGGAGATTGAATTTTTTTCACCCTGAGCTACTTGAAAATTATCTTTATATAAATATATATTTCTCCTTCTACTCCTTTTACATAGAGTGAGTATTTGACCATTTAAAATACCATATTAAGATTGCTGTCCTAATAGAAAATTTTTCAACCAACTGTTCTTCTAAACATGTGCTGATACAAGTTGAAAGACTGACAAAAACAAATTACACTTTAAGCAGTTTATACATGGTACACCCTCAAATATATTTACATCAGAAAATTTTAACTACTTTAGTTACTGGAAATCTAAACCAAAATGAGCTTATATTAAAAATAATCAATAAAATATAAAAACTGATTTATTTTAACATACCATGAAAGAATAAAAGTAGATACCATTGTTTTCAAGCAAACAGTGGATCCAGGGCATAAATGTGATTATCAAGACCATCTCTGTTGTTCCCTCTTCCAATTCCTCTTTTCTTTCATTGGTCTCATCCATCCCTTAACACTCTAAAAATTTCCTTTATGACAAAAACAACCTGAGCAATGAGCAGAAACCAGATTCATATTCTTCAGTATCATAACCCCAGATCTCAGATCTTTCTCATTAAATTTAGCATAAAATTATTTTGGAGGGAGTTTGCTATTTTTTGTTTCATTAGACCTATAAATCTGCTTTGTGGTGATAGTTGGGAGTAAGCTGGTTGGCCAAGGTCTCTTATCTGAAGAAAGCAAAAGTAATAATTTTCCAAACATCATAAGCATTGCTCTGCACATACAAAAACACACATAGGTTGAAGAATTCTATTTTTTTTTAGCTCATTTACATAATGGCCTAGTATATATTCAAAAGTTCCTAAGAGAATTGGGGAAAGGAAATGTAGATGTGGATAATAATTTGATATACACTAAATGTGCATGTTCATTCCCTATGAAAAACTGCACACCTTTAGGTTCAAGAATAATTTTTTAAAGAATTGTTTCTTAGAATGGGACCATAGAAACCAATCAGTGCATAGAGCAGGCCTTTCAGCCATCCTTTAAAATTATAAAACTTTGAAACTAGAAAAGAACTTACAGATAATTTAACCCAAACTAGTTCAATTACAGATGAAAAAACTAATTCTTAGATTGGTTAAATAAATGTCCAAAGTCGCACAAGAAATTATAAACAGTCACAGAACTAAAATTTTCAGTTTCTTTATTTAAGAAGCTGACATTAAGACTTCTAAGTGCAGAAATCACACGATTAGCCCTAATAAGGCAATGATGGAGATTTAAGAAATGAAGTACATTCCTCATCTAAATATATACATTTCAGACATGAACAAACAGGTTGTTGCTCTGTCAAGTGCTGTTTTGTGTCTATATAAATCCCTTCAGTCTCCAATATTTTGCTGGAGAGATCTGTCAAAGGAAAAGCAATAATTCACAAGTAAGAAAAAAAATCCTCCAACTGGTCAAAAAACAGGATGAAGAATTTATATAAATATTACAGGCATTAAAACCAAGGATAGATCCAGAGCATTGATGTGGTTCAGAGATGTGCAGAATTATATCACTGTTCTATAAATAAAACTTCTATCTAACATCATGCTTTCCAAGAACAATCTGTCAATTGACTAGTAAAAGGTAACTATTTAATTGTTTCTGTACTGTTACACTGTTTCTCATTCTAACCCCAGTCATGAAAACATTCAGAAATTCTGTAGAAAAATGGAAGATTGTACCTATCTAACCTAGATAGCTACAAACAAGAAAGCACATTTCTAATATATTTTTGCATAACCTGAAGTATTGTAAAAATAACTGTCCTATTTTTAAATGTAGTGCATTCACCACTTCTTGTACTATAAATACTTTTGTCTTTACCTTAATGAAACCATTAATCAGATATTTGCATGTAGCATGGATAACTCATTAAAGAGAAAAAATGTATCAATTTTAAATGGAACTCATACTCATAAATTAAAAGTAATATCAATATTACTAAAACTGATAACATTGAATGCATGCTTATTGAAACAGATATTATGTTAAACAGAACACAGGGGTTATTTCATTGAATTGTCACAATATCTTTAAAGATTACATAGTTAATAGCAAGCAGAAGCAAAATTTGAACAGGATTGTTTACTTGAATAACCCAAACTATTAGTCATTACATTATGCCTTTTATAAAAATAGGTTCTATAAAAAATAGGTTTTATAAAAATAGGAGAAAAAAATTATTAAAATTCTCAATAAATAAAATAATAGGAAATTTATGTTAAAAATGACAAATATCTAACAAAGTACAACATTCATGATATAGTCTACTCTGTGTAAGTGCATGGATGCAAATGCTTTAATTCACATATATTTGATTAAAAATATACATCAATAAAATTATAGCACATCAAATATTTGGAATCAAAAGTATATGAGAAATAAAAAGCGTACTTAATGGATTAGGCTTAGTGATTTATTGGAATAAGATTTAAGATTACTAGAGACAATATTGTTGATAAAATTTGTGATATAATAAAATGTATTAATATTTTAATCCTATTTTGATTAAAATCAATATGTAATATAAAGAAATTTTGGAATTTGGGATTAAGGAAGTTTATTATAATTTACTGCAAAGCCCGAAGATAATGAG
This sequence comes from Pteropus vampyrus, assembly GCF_000151845.1. NCBI lineage: Eukaryota > Metazoa > Chordata > Mammalia > Chiroptera > Pteropodidae > Pteropus > Pteropus vampyrus. The sequence continues at coordinate 1,742,138 of NW_011888783.1, read as the reverse complement.
TCTGTATGGATATGGTTTCAGAAAACGGTAATTCAACATTAATTGAAAAGTCAAAGATTTAGTGAGAGTATAAATTACTTTTTAAATTCATTCCACTTAAATTGATGTCATGTTCAAATAAGAATAAAATATTTGATTAGTGTCTATGTGAAGTTAATATACATGTCTCTTAAGAATATATTAAATTATACCTGTTACTTTTAAATTTTATAGAATAAAACTTCAATCTTAGATATATAATACTAAAATTTGATTAAAAGAAAGTAATTAATTTGTATTTTATTTTTATTTAGAGATTCTAAAGCATATATTTGTATACAAACTATAAAATATTAAATAGTATTTTTATATTTTGACAAAGCTTCATTTGTTCTCTATCCCCTGTCATTTCTATCAGTCACACACACCAAAAGGCACCAATATCATTAAGTTTTCTATATATTTTTAGTCTATTTAAGACCTTCTTATTACCAATGCTTAATATTTAGTTATGTTTTCAACTTTTCTTATGACTATGATATAACTTTTCTTATGACTATGCCAAAACATATACTTTGTATTTTTTTCAGTACAATGCAAAATTGTTAAAAATACTATGATGAAAATTTATTTAGGTAAAACATAGTCATACTATTACTAATAGAGAGATAATTGTGTTTATTTTAATATATCATTATATGTAGTTATGACTAACCTCCAATGCTATCAGGAAAGAGTTGATATTTTAAGATAAGAGCCATTTGGAACTTTACATTCTTACTTAATGATCAAATGTTCCTGGAAAATTTCCAAAGTATATTTTTATTCACAGAACACACCTTACGTGATTTTTAAAGTTCAGAATGCCTAATATTAATTTGTCTGACAAGAAAAAAAGAAAAATATAGATTTAAAATAGCTATTATTGAAATGCTGCTTACACATATTCTGTGTATATGAAACCAATATGAGAAAATAATAAATTTATGAAAATAATGTGAATGCACAATAAAGAATTCTCATCTCATATTATTGCTGAAAATGAGACTAAAAGCATGATGCTAGAAAATGTTTTTAAAAATCTAAAATATAATAAGCATACCAAATTACAGACATATTGAGATGTTTGCAATTAAGAATTCCAAATTTCCTGACCAAGACAATGAAGCAGAATATGTGATTATCACCATTAAGAGTATGTAAGACTGAAAAAAAAAAAAAAAAAGACAAAAACCTAGAAGATTTTTGAATTAAAAAGGTTGGCAGGGCAATTTTGGTGAAATTCAAGAATAAAACATTCCTTTCAATATACCAGAACACTAAAATTTCTAAGAGAAATAACCTAGAGAAACTTTTTAGACTCAACAGAAGCAATTGAAACTCTAATAAAAGTATGAGATCATAGTTCAAGCTACTTTCCTCCCCCAGTATTATGACTCATGAGTGATTTAGTAACCAATACTAGTGAGTCATTCATTTTTCTCAGGTCGGATATTATCTTCTCTACTAGTTGCATACATTAAAACCCAAAAAGTGATAGAAGTATATTTGAATTATATCTTTAAACACTCTAAATAAAGATAAAACTTGACATGTTAGACTATTAGAAATATTGGTGCTAGAGATATTACATGAAAATATTAAATTGAGTACTTTAAAGACACCTCGAATTAATTTGAGAGACCAACCTGATCAATTCCTTTTATTTTTAAATAGTGTTGTTCAAGTTTGAAAGCAGAGAAATAGAAAGGAAAAGACTTCAAAATTATTTGGAAACAGGATGGAATAGGTCATGTATAGTATTGATTTTAAAATTGAGTCTCTATTATTTTTTTAATATTTGGCTGTCTTTTCCCACATTTCTTAGTCTATAATCTCTTTAATGTAATTTTATGTCTTCGACTCTCTTATTCTTGTGACAAGTTGAAATTTCTTTACAATCCCTTCTCATCCACATGATTGCAAATACTAAATTGTATCTTCATTTTCATGTGACTCTTTTTATGCTTAAAAACTGGAGGTAAACTTTGGTTTCTCCTTCCTGTTGATCTCCAAAATCCAGACTCATAAAATCTCATAGTCCATCTATGCATTGCCTCTTAGACCAATGGCCTCCTTTTGATTACCACTTTCCTAGTTTAGTCCTTCATTAACCCCTTCTTAAAGGTCCGAAAGACTCCCCAAATCAACTCTCAGGTTTCAGTTTATTTCACTATATGCAGGAAAACTGACCTATCTTCATTAAATCAGTTATACTTATATTACACCCTACTAACCAAACTCTCATGTCCACATTTTCTTTTACATAATCATCAGTATATATTTTAGTATCCTCTGCAATTTAACCAAACACATTTTGCCAAATTTATTTATTCCTACATCCTGGAAACATAGTCTACATTTCAGACACTCAGCATTCGTGAAATGTACAACCTCTTTTCCCCACATTGAATTATCTTCATTTTCACTTTATCCGTGTGCGACCTCTTTCTCCCACATGGAATTCTCTTTATTTTGGGGGATTGTATGTTTTCCAGTTCTGGATTAAATATTATCTCAGTCATGATGTCATGCAAAATCTTATGTCATAATCAATGTCCTTTAACCTACAATTTTCACTTATTTACACTATATACATAGGTATTCATTAGATTCATGTCTGCTTCTTCCATTCTATCATGAATTACTGAAGACAAGGGTCTTGCTTAGTTCTCTCTGTTTCCTTCTTTTTGGTACAGTAAGCACAGCATCTATTAAATAAATGAATGTTGTGCGATTTGGTATGAATATAAATTAACATTGATTATTTAGTATTCAAATTACCAACTCAGGATGAAATACAAATAATATTTTATTAACTCATCAAATTTTACTTTTTACAGAGCAATCCATTATTAAGCTCAACTGTGAACTATACTAACTTGCACAGCTAATATTTCTAAAGTCTTCTACCTTTTCTTTTTAAAAAATGACATTAGCTTTTAA
>NW_011888783.1:1734621-1737764 GCF_000151845.1 Pteropus vampyrus | reverse complement strand
AGCAATAAAAGAGAGTGAATATTCCCTGTACTCTGAACAAGCTGGAAGTAGTTTACTATAATGTTGTAAGTTAAAGAAAAGGGGGGAGATCATGTCGCAATGTTGATTTGATTTTCATTTCTTTGAATATTAGTGAGGTAGAACATATATTATATACATGTATGCATATATATCTTTTATATATTGTTCTGGCCACTGTATTTGTTCTTTGGTACATTTCTAAAAGCCTAGGAAAGTAATGATTTCTTGTTTGATTTGGTTTGTTTTGTTTTAAGGTTTGTTTTGTTTTCTGGCTGCATGAATACCTGACAATTGAGAACTACTATAGAGTAGCTAAAGTAATCACAATCTAACATGGTTTGAGATTTATTTTCAACAGTGACTAAAGTTGTAAATATTGATAATATTAAAATATTTGAAAATATAAAATTTAAGAACTTATTGATGATAGGACAATAGAATAATTAAGGGTGAACAGATAATTAAGGATAAGATAATGGAGTAATTTATTTTTTAAATTATTGTTATAATTATGTATATTAAATAAAAAGAATAAATATCTTAGCAAAAGTTCTTCAGTACACATTTATATATGGTTAGATTGATTCACTTAGTATTTTATATTTCAGCTTATAATGCTGATAAAAATTTTGAATCAAATTAGTGTGGCTGAATTTATAAAGAACGTTGGTTGATTTACCTTATAATTTGTTCTTTATTTTTTGTAAGTACATTAGTTAGGAAGTCATCTGCCTTCTGATAGACAAGAATAAAACATAAAATGTCAATTTCGTGAATATAAATGAGTACCAAGCTGTTCCCTAAAGGACAATTGAATTATAATCAGAAATTATTTGTAGATGGTATGAACTGAATAGATTGTACTCTGACTAAAGCATTTTAACCTGAAAAAATTGAACTCACTTATTGGTAGGAATATCTGTGAGGATACATTCAAACTGAGAAACAAAGTAATTATAATTTTTTATTAAATCATTCCCGGCTAAACTCTAAAGTTTGCTGTCACATGTATGGTGTGATGTCAAAAGTAGATCAAATAGTTATAGTTATAATTTGATTATAAAAGGTTTATAGTTTTAAATATTTCACCTGAATATTATCTTAGAAGAATAACAATCTACGTCAATCTTATTTTCCTATAATTAGATTAATATTGAGATTCTGTAGTCAGATCAAGTTACATAGTTAAACAGTGTTGTGTGTGTGTTTTTTTAATGCAACTGAATTACTGTAAAAATTATTGTGATAACTACTGATCAATTGGGGACAGATACCTAGATAAATGTCAAGTTAACCATATAATTATTCTAGTTGACTATGTAATGGAGAGAAACTCTTTGAATATATTGTAAATTAAACTATCTTAATTTTGTAGATTTGTTCCCTGCAGCTTTTGCAAAAATGCAAAGAAAAGGCAAATATAAATATTCTTAAATTGTTTGTGATTGAATAATGCTGTTTCAAAACACTCTGAGAGATAATGGACAAAATATACTCATGGAATATCACATTTCGTTCAGCATTGCATTTGCTATAAAGTTTCATCATGAATAGTAAGATTAAACTTGGCTTTCAAGGCTGTACCCTCATCAAACTATATCAATCAGTTAATTCAAACATGATTATCTGAATTCGATTAAACATGGTTGACACAATTATGTTAAATATACACATCACTTCTGAGAACATATTACAGTGAATCTGTTCTAAGTCTTCCTATTACCCTATATTCTGTAAAATTCAGTAACTTAAATGTTAAGTTGCTATTTTTTCAAATTGTTCTGCATGAAGCATTTAGAAAATATCAAATTTTCTGTATTGATGTCTCCATCTTTTTAATGTAATCTGTACATCTATTTATCAGATCTTTCTCTTATCCTCAGTATATATTTTAGAATACAATAACCTTAATTATTTTTCTATTGTTATTTAGTTATAACAAGATCACCTATCTTATGGCTCATCATAAGATAATTGAAGTAAATAAAGACAATATAAACATAGAAATAAAGTGCTATTTTGTATTTAAAACACTGAGATATTTGCATGTATGAAACTTCTTGATTTGGTGTTCTTCCTCATTGAAATATGAGTTTCAAATTTCAAATAAGAAATCAAACCACTAGAACAATAGTTTTTTAAAATGAAATTTTGGAGTGTTAAATTTTACCCATGGTTTGGTTCTCTAATAAATTAGGATTTATTTATTTACTGCATCGCATTGATCAACTAATATAGGCCAGGCTCTTTTTAAGAACCAGGAAAACAGCATGGACCAAACTGAAAGATCATACCTGTTCTCATGGAATTTCACTGCATCAGCGTGATGATTTCATTGTACAAGATAAGTGGTCATGTCAGTAAGAAAACAAAACAAAAAACAAAAAAACTTCGATTACATTAAAAACCACAAAAGAGTAGCTACAAAGATGTCCTCAGTTAGAACTCTCTGCTGATAAATAACCATTAATAACAAGAATGAGAGAAATTTTGTGGAGGTTATTTGATTCATTGGTTTCAATACTTTTCTCACTCTCTTGTTTCCGTTGTGTTTAACAAGGAGACTGACCTGTGCAGGTTCCAACTGGTACCAGCAAAAAGAAGGTATTAGTGGGAGATTGGAAAGTGTAAGAACTGAAAATCAATGGTATTCTCTCTGTCTCTGATATCCCCAGCAGTTGCTCTATCCTCTGTTCGCTCTAGCTGCCAAAGAAAATCTCATTCCTACAGTTTCAGCTCTCTTTTAGCAACCTCTCATATGGATATGCTCCTCCAGACCCTGAAAGGTCCAGGCTTGTTGGAATAGGTCCACCTCCTCCTCTCTTTGTCTTTTTAGCTCTGTGTTTGGTAGCTGTCTTTTTGTTGCCAATATAAGAGTGTTCTAACCATTCTCTGTTAGTCTTGTCCATTTTACATTACCTCTTCCATTCCACATTTCTTGTTCTAATATTCTTATTTTAAAATCCTAGAGTTGTTTCTCTTTTATTTTTCTTGACTAAAGCTAAATTTATATTAGTTAAAATACTGATGCCTACCAAAACCTGGAGAGTAAAAGTGATTCTTAAATTTGCCCAAAATTATCAGAAGGACCTGATAACTTTTTAATAGCTATTTGTTTTTAG
>NW_011888783.1:1731247-1732481 GCF_000151845.1 Pteropus vampyrus | reverse complement strand
ATCTAGTACAATTACATAGCAATTGTGAAATAATGTATATATTTCTATGTGACAAAAATGAGCACATGTTACAGCATTTACACAAGTATTTCTTATAAAAAACAAAGTTGCAAGAGTTTATAGTAATTCTTCCCTGTTTTTTTTTTTGAGTTCACCTTATCTGCTAAGATACAAATTAATAGAAATAATGGAGTGCTTGCAAAATTTTTTTCTAGAAATTTATCTTACCAAAGTAAAATGTCCAAACTTAAACTATTTTTGGTTATTGTTGTTCATCATAATCTGTAATGATGCAAAAAAAAAAAAAAAAAAAGCTTAATTAAAGGTTGTAGTTTTGCCACCAGATCACTAGATGGTATACAGTTCCTTTAAGGAAATTTGAATTAGGGAATGTATGCAACAATGACTTTATTATCTAATAGTAATGCTAACTTTATTTACTTAATTGTATTCATTGTTGCCGAAAATTATTATATTAGTGCTACAGAATCTTTTTAACAAAGATTATAAAGTTGTCTTTCTATTATAATATAGTAAAATAATGGTTTTCCAGGTTTTTAATTAAATAGTAAAATATCATTTTTGTTTACAATTTATAGTATATTACCAGGTCTACTTTGGTGTATATTAATAAAAATCTTATACTCTGATACCTATAAAAGCATTAATTTCAGATTTACAGTTATTCAAATACTATAGAATATCATTAGATGAATATTAAAAACTGATGTCCAATGTTGTATTATACCTTTAATAAGTATTCTCTAGGCTGAATAATTCCTGATTACCATAATAAAGTTTCCAGTTCCTTCCACATTTTTTCATTGGTGTTTAACAGCCTAGTGACTTTGGGATTTGAGGATATCATAAGGCTGAGTGTCCTGATTTCTATATACACTGAACAGGATCCTGCAGAAACTTCCAAGCCAGAACTGTCAAAACATGGTAGCAAAAGAACTCCAAGAAAAGTCTATTTCTCTTAGCCAAAAGGCTAGGAAAAGGATGGCCTAACAACAGCAAACTCAGTTGGCAATCAACACCAATGAAAAAACCACCCTTCTCTCCTGATGATTTCAATGGGGCTGAGTGGAGAAGTGAACTTTCACCCCAACCTAATGGCCAGTGAAAACCAGGGGCCTTGCTGCTATTCTCCTGTAAAGGGCAGGCAGCACTCTTGAGGAATAGACCTATAGATTAATAGAACTCAGAACTATATGCATACAAATATGCCCCA
>NW_011888783.1:1711172-1730647 GCF_000151845.1 Pteropus vampyrus | reverse complement strand
CAACGTGCAGATGGCAGATAAACACATGAAAGATGTTTGTCATTATTAGTCATTAAAGAAATGCAAATTAAAACCACAGTGAGATATTACTTCAAAACTATTATGATGGCTAAATGTAAATAATATCGACAACATCAAATGCTGGCAAGGATCTAGAGAAATTGGATTATTCCTATGTTGCTGGTGTAAATGAAAAAAAAAATTACAGTCACTCTAGAAAAGAATATGACAGTTTCTTTCAAAACTAAGCATGCACTTACCATACAACCAAGTAACTGCACTCTTGGAATTTATTCCAAAGAAATGAAAACTTACATTTACACAAAATTATGTGCACAGATGTTCGTAGAAGCTTTATTTGTGAAAGCTGAAAACTGGAAAAAGTCTAAATGCCCTTCAGTGAGTGAATGTTTAAACAATCTGTCATACAACCCTACCATGAGATAGTACTCAGAAATAAAAACAATTGATATAAACAACAATTTCGATGGATCCCAATAGAAACATGTTGAGTGAAAAAAGCATCTCAAAAGGTTACAGTTCTATTCTAGGTATATGATTCTATCCACATATCATTCTTAAAATAAGATTCTATCCACATATTATTTTTAAAATAAGATCACCAAGATAAAGACCATATTAGTGATTGTCAGGGGTTAGGGGAGAGAGAGCAGGAGAGACGTGGCTATGACTTTGAAAGGATAGAACTTATTCCTCTGTATCTTAACTGTAGTGGTGGTCAGGCAAATCTCCATGTTAACACTACATAGAAGTAAACCCACGCACACATATTTGCCTGTAATACTGATTAAATCTGGATAAGTGGTTTTATTGTGTCAATGTCAATTTCTTGGTTATGAAATGTTACTACGTTTATGCAAAATGTTACAGTATTCTGGGACATTGGGTGAATGATATGAAATCTCTCTTGCAATCATTTCTTACAAGAGCATGTGAATCTGCAATTGTTAAACAAACACACCTTGTGCTTAATTATACATTTAATTTTATTGGTTTTAAATTAATTTATTTATTCTTTAATTTAAAACATGGCATCCAGCATTTGCCAACTATTTAATTGATCCAAATTATGCCATTGTGCTCATAAATTTAATGAACTGCGACATCCTGGGTTCAAAGATCACTTTTGACATTTATTAAGTATAAATTTTGGGAAAATTATCTAATTTTCCACACTTTATTTTGTTCACTTGTAAAATGTGTATAATACTAATAAGCATAAGAGAAATGTAGAGTATTATCTTACAAATAAAAAATATACAAACTTTTTAAATAATAATTGCTTTTTCTCTATGCCAGTACTGTAACTTTGGATTGGTGTTACAAAATTTTAACGTTTTGTGTTTTGCCTCACCACCATTCAGAGTAATGCCTAAAATATAATAGATATTGAATGTGCTTGCATGAAGATCAAATGTATGAATGAAAATATATGTTATTCTCTTATTCTCTTTTCCTCTAGTATAAATTCTTAGAGCCTTTGATTTCACTCTTAGGTTCTGATTTCTGCTAAATTATAAAATACATTTTTATTCTGTTATTTAGTACAGTTTACTGCACTTATATTTTAGGCCAATATTTGGAAAAATTGTGGCAATATGTATACTTGTATAGCCATATCTTTAATATCAACTTATAAACTAAATCATGCTATTTTTGTATAAATATGTTATGCTCAATAGCCCTAAGATTTACAGTGAGTTTGGAATGGTTAAAGACCAATTTAAATTCTCATGTCAGTAACTCATTATGAGCATCTAATGAATGTCAGGTGATTTTTTAAAATAGCATCTATTTAAGTTGTCCCAATATTTCCTTAAGATAAATATTTCTATTTCCATTTAGCAATTGAGAAAACATGTCATGTAAAGAATAGTAAAAGAATTAGCGCAATTTCTATACTAAATACAGACAGAGGCTGGATTACAACACTGGTGTTCTGGTAAATGTTTAACAACCAGTTGTCTAGGGTGGGAGTGGGGATAGCTGGGAAAGATCCCTGATTTTGTAGTACTTGCTGACTTACTTGCTGCAGATACTTTTATCATGGCTGATTTCAAGCTGCATCACTGAATGCTGAGATGTGAACAATTGTTTTTCACAAGATGGTACTAGCCAGCCCCAGCACACCAATGAATCAAAACTGCTATTTCAGCCATACATTCTGCAGCTTTAGTTGACATGTATACTTTTCTCAACAAATTCAACATCCTAAATCTTACTTCTCTGTTTCTACAAAAACCGATCTTACCCAGTTCATGATAGCAAATATATACGTGAAAGGGTAAGACATATTGAATTTAGTCTAATGGCAAGAATTGTTTTTTTATGTGGAGATAAGATGAAAGAATACACTTCCAGCAGTGTTTATACCATGTCACATTTATTGGAATGTTTCACCATTAAATGAAATAAATTATGCTATATTTGCAACTTTTCACAGTTTAATTTTAATTTAACTTTTATCTATCATCTATCTATTTATCATCTATCTATTTGCACATACATACATGTCTCTGTATATACACTTATATTTACTTTTATGACTGCATGATTAGGAAAAATCTCTAAATGAAATTTTTTAGTATCAGAATACGTACCTGGAGATCATACCAAAAAATACCTTCAACATCATTCACTTCAAAACTGGGTGATGCGCTTAAAATTATCTCAGTTTCTTTTGCAACCTTTTCTTCAGTAAATATTTTTTTTTACTACTAGTTAATTCTTTGATAAGAACTGTGTAACTCATAAAGTATTTATTAAACCAATAATGCCTTTATATGATTAATTATTACCATCCATCGACAGTCATTTTCTGTTAATTTGCTATTTAATTCTATGTATGGTATTTTTGTAGTTGATTTTTTTTGCCCAAGAAATATGCTTCAAAATATCTTACTAATTTTCCAACTGATTTTTTGGAGAGAATTAAGTCAATGTAATTGTCCCTAGTTCTCTCCAAACCATCTTCCTCTTTCCAAGTGTTTGGTTAATTGTTCTCTCTGTTACTGAGGACTTTTTGTTTCCTATGTAAAAACTGAGTTTGGAAAATTATATTTTGTTTTAAATTATTTAGTACTCTAAAAATAAAAGCTGTTAACTAGCTGTTTTTAGTTGTTTACCCACAATTTTTCTAGTAGTTCTTAGTGTCCAGATATTCCCCGGGTTTTTTTGCAGGATGGAGAGACTCACAAATGATGAATTCTTGCTGTATTCATTTTTAAATACACCTGAGCCCAGTTGGCAATAAATTTGACTTGCTGACAAATAAGTGGTTTGGAGAGTCAAGTGAAACTTTTTAGTTTCATTGTTGTCCTTTTAATTTCATGCTTAATTTCCAACACAAGGCTGAGTAAATAAATATATATTTTTAATAAAGAAAACATCACTCTAAGATTCCCAGAAACCATCAATGAAAAAAAAAGGCAACATTTTTCATCAGTTGTTCTGGTGTAATAATTTAAATTTTACCTCTTTCTAAATAGGTCTATAAAAGTTTGGTACCCTTTAAGTTGCCTTCTTTTAAAATCTTGCCATAGATTATATTAAAGAAATAAAATTAATGAGATATTTATTTAAATTGAACATCTCAGCTAAATTATTAGTACCTTGTTTCTAAGTTTTATGTCAGACAACTTTTCAAACAAAGTTTGGCTACTTCTATCACATTTAAAAAATGACAAATATTTATGGTCATTTGTATATATATAAATTTTAAATAAGCAAAAACAAAATTTTGCTTAAGTGGGGCTTAATATTTTTTTTAATTAAGAAAACCTTTTTGGAGAATGAACACTGTTCCATCCCATAACTCAACTGTAGTTTTGCTATCAACATTGTATGAGGGTCAGAGAGAAAGTAAAAGTAAAAAGTAATTGTGGCAAAATGCCAACAACTTGTGAATCTAAGTGAAGAATTCTTGGGGCTCTATTATACCATATTTGCAACTTTCCTATTTTTTTTTAAGTACGGTTCCCTTCAAAATGGAATAGAAAAATGATATTACAACATATTCATGCTGTGTGTTTCATCCTAGCTCTAGACTTTTGAGATGTGTTTGTAGTAGGTTAAGGTCAAACATGAGGGGCATGGGCAGAAACAGAAATGAGTAAACATAGCTGATTCAGCAATTTATTAAGACAATTCAGAAGAGGAGTTTCTGGGTCAGAATATACAAGTCGTTTATCAGAATAAAATGTGTAATAAATGGGGGAATTAATAGAGAATTGACAAAAAATAATTCAAGCAAACCTAGTTGTTTGATAAATAGCTCAGAAAGAACTGGTTTCTTCACAAAGCAAACAGGAACACGTGGGATGCAGAGTAGATGTCAGGGAGCTCAGGAGATATTTTGAATTCTAGTCATTACACTCTTCCTGTACCCAGTTGCAATTCTGTTACTTGGGGATGTCTTTTTAAAATACAAGAGTTATTAAGTTCTCTAAATATCTATTTCCACATGAGCTAAAGGAGAATGACAATGCTTAAATTAAATGAACTCTGTGAGGATTAAAAGATATGAGTATGCCCAGAACCTACCAGTATCTGTAGGCTCCTAGGAAAGTACACAATATATTGAGATAGTCTCTGAAATTCTCATCATCGCATATGGGAAAACCTTGTGTTCTCAAATCTCTTAAATATAAAACATTTTCAAAAACATGATTTGTATTTTGGCATCTGAACTTTTGTTTTATGTTGTATAAATTTTTATTTCTTGTTTTCATTTTTGGAAAAGTTCAGAAGTAAAATCATGGAATTTAAAAATAAGTCAAAATGTTTATGAAAGTTTTGGGGCAAATCATCATGTCTTTAACCTTTAAATATCTATTTTTAATGTGAGATGATAGACAAATGATCTATCAGCATATGTTCAAGGACTTTCATTTTTATATCACTTTTAAAAAATATCTTGCATATTCATGCTCAGATATTAATATATCTTGAATATATTAAGTTTTCTCTTGGGCTTATATTACTAAACCATTGCCAAGTTGGAAAATAAAAAACAACCACTAATAATAATCTTTATTCTACAAAGGAAACAATAGGATATTTTAATCAATATTTTATTTTAGCCTTAATTCATACTTGCCTATAGGTTAAATTTTATTAAAAAGTAATATGTTTACAAAATTTTCCACTTTTTTTCTTTCTGCTCATTGTCATTATGACTAGATTCACAATTTAAGAGTCTCCAGTGCAAGATGCCCCTCCAAACATCTCTCCTACTTCCTTCACTCTAACTAGAAATAAAAGACACTAGAAAATAAAAATGTAGTAGTAAAAAGACATTTTATGATTTTATAATTATACTTATTTTCTGAAAGATTTGTTGCGAGTTTAGCTATTTCAAACGAATCAGCTTAAATCTGCCTCTTCAGGCCTCTACGTACGTATAATATTCACATCAAAGATATTGACAATCTCAAAGATATTAGGCATACTGATTTTCTTAAGTGATAACTATACCCAAATATTTTTTAAATATTTTTTCAGAAAGAAGAAGAATTATGGCAGAAACAGATATGCCTCTCTGATAATATAGGTTACTGGTAGTGTATAACTACTGTCTATTTCCACGGCCATATTTTCTGCTCTGAAGAGTCTGTGAGCAGAATAGGCTTAGTTTAGTTACTGTCTCTACCGACAGATAGGGATACCTACATGAATAAAAGGGATATTTGCTAAGAATGTTGTGAAGCTGAACAAGTATACAAAGTCAAACAAAACAAAGTAGAACAAAACTCATATGTCAGTTGCTCATGCAATTTATCTTATCAGATATTTGCTTACATAGTTGAAGTAATTTAAATAAGTTGATAATGTAAACAATATTACAGTTTGGCTTAACTTCATTAAATATGTAAGTTAAGTTTAGGTTTGCATAAAAAGGTTAAATATGTAAGTTGTCTTTATTGGGTAATAGTATGGAAGGAAATGCATTGTGTAGCAAAATTTATTTATGACATTTTTACCTTTTACCTGTACATTTAAAATACTTAGATGATCCCATTCCGAAACTGGTTACATCTTGTGAACATCAGAATAATTATAAAATAACTATGATTCTTGAAGGTTTTATAAAAGTTTTGTTGTTCACTACAAATCTTGAATAGACTTCAAATAAGAAAATAGAAAAAATAAGTTCAGAGAAAATTATAGTTTATAATATAAGAAATCCTGCAGAGTATATTCTAAAAAATGTTCAAGGTATTTAAAGAGTATGGCTTAATATAATCTGAATAATATCAAATTACTGAAGAATTTTACTTTGTTTTTTAATGACTTCATTTTGTAAGCAATTTAAAGTATAAATACTGTGTTTTTTATAACAAAATATATTTAAAATATTTAAGGATGTAATAAAAATGAAAGTCAACACCAATGAAAATAAGTGGCACATTTTATCAGAAGTCAAAATTGAAAGACAAAGAAGTGATTTAGAAATCCAGGTTGGCAAAAAAAAAAAAAAAGGGTAGAGAAAATTATAACAAAAACTGTTTAATGTATGTTCTTTTTTGGTCACTCCACAAACATAGTCACACAAGTTTCATTTGAGATGATGTCAAACATGCACCAAGAAGGAATGAAGTGACTTGTTACTTCCATAATGAGGTTTTCTGGAGAGAGAAGGTGAGAGTCCCAAGCAGGTCAGAAAAATCACCTGAGAGAATGGAAAAGAGATACTGGTGTGGGTTTTATTGTGCTTATGTCATGAGGCTGGGGTGAGGGTTTCCATATTGGCCAGGGTTGAATGATTTGATCTGTCAATACAGAGTAAAGGAGCATGAAGCTTTCTTAATCATTTGCCCAGATATGGGGCAAGTGGTGAAGTCAAAGGGGTGGCATTTGAAACTTGTCACCAAACATCAGCTATAGGGTCAAACTTTTTATTAAAATTCACCTTTGATATTAGACTGATGAATTAAGTAGGACATGTTTAATTGGATTGAATTTGAGCTTGTGTAAATAAGTCATTCCTGAACTCTGTAAGACCTGTAGCATGAGACTGGTAAGGGAGGTGAAAATTCTATTGAGAGCCCAACATTGTGTAACTTGTGAAGTAAAATGGAAATTCAAAGGGAATCAGAAATATCTTATTGAGGCCTTTTAATATGCAGGGACATGGGCGACCTTGGTTTATATTTTAGGTGTCTGTCTGTGAGATAAGAAGTTCCAGAGTTCTTTTCCTTAGAGTGGATAACATCTGCTAAGGAACTGGTGTCCTCTCAATGGCTCATTTGATCCTATTAGGTCTCTGATCAAAGATCGCTTTCTCAGAGTGTTTACCTGATAGCCTTATCCACGACAGCACTCCTTATGCTTGTCATGTTTGAATATCTCTTATTTTTCCCTCTCTTTATTGCACCTATCACTACCTGGCATTATATTATACGTATTTGAAATTATTTGATTTCTCCAAAACAGTAAGCTCCATGAACCTAGGAATTTTATTTTGACACTTTAATATTCTTGGCTTAAAGAATAGGGCCTGGAGCTTAATGAATGCCGTTTATTAATAAATCAGTAAGGGATAGATGGGCCTAATTCAGTTTGAGAAATGAGAGAAGAGTCTTGCAGAGGATTTCAGGGAAAGTTATGTAGAGTGATTCTCTCTTTTTAATTGGACATCATCAGGGAAGCATATTAACCTAACTGCCATTGGTAGCTGTCTTATGAACAAAAGGGAAAAGAAATATCCTCAAATTTACTGGGCAGTATCAGGCAGACCAATAACACAAAGGAACAAGTTTCCTTATGTCATCATAGGGCTTGTGGGTCACTTCAGATGCCTGCCCTTCACCATAAATGGGCTAACTATAACATATTTCTTTTCAGTAGCTGAAATCATCCTAACAGAAGATATTAACATCTCAGTACCACATAGAAAAATAATGTTGTAAGAAACAATAATTAAGATATAAATTATTTTACTAACTCACATATTTTATACATTCATTCATTCATTTATTCATTCATTCATTTATATGTTATGGGCATTTAAACAGAACAGAGAACTACATAGGAAGATATAGCATATTTATAACTTTAAAACTTTAACTTTATTCTGCTATAAACATACTATTCTTTGTATTATCTGTAACATTTTATTAGTGGGAAAAGTTTAAGGTTTAAATATCATTTTTCTATAGTTAATATCATATTATATATAATATACTATATTACAGATATAAAGCTTCAGATTTAACTTATTTTATTTTAATCATCCATACTTTTGACTCTATAAATGTAATTTAAAATAAATTAAATTAAATTAAATTAAAAATTATAACATATGGAGTTGCCTAGTCGTTGACTGTTCCTTTTCCCAAATGTTAGATTTCTAATTGGTTCTTTCATTTTATCTGTTCTACCATGACCATTACTGTGACCACTAATACTATCCTCTCTGTTATTCTAAATAAATCCCTAACAAATTTCCACCTGCCCTATTAAAGTGGCTCCAAGAGTGACTCAGCATTATCCCACTGCTATCGGTTCCCTACAGTGATCATAGTAAATAGTATAATGTGGTAATATTATGGCTTAGAACTTTCTATGGGCTGGCTCCCCATTGACATCTTACATATTATAGACAGTTCTCAACTATTTGGTTCCTGATATGTTTGTAATGTCTCTCTACCTTTCATTATCTTGCCCTGCCCTGCCAAATTATAGCACATAGTTGTACAGTTCGCTCTCCCCTCTACTGCTTTGCACAAATTACTCTCTGAGGTCACAGACTATTGCTTTAATTGTCTTCACATGTCCAATGCATAGTACCATGTTAAGCAAATAAATACTCCATAAACATACTTAAAGCATGAATGGTGAACATTAAATAAGGACAAAAATAATCTTGTTAGTAGTCTTATTATAGTATATGCATCAATAAAGAAAATGTATTTAAATTATACTTATATAATTTTTTCTCAGCATTGTCATTTTTGTTATTATATTACTGCTGAGGAAGACTGGCCGATGATTGTGTTCAGTTGATAAGACCTTAACACATTTTATAGAGATTGTTTAGAAACATATCTTGACGTAGTTTGTTTTTTTGTCTATAAATTAGAATGGAAAAATTTAATTGCATAATTCCAGCCTAGGAGGTATTTATATGTGGATTTCAGGCTGATAAAGTGCCATAGATAGTCTACCCAAATAAGTAGTACAAACTTTAAAGTTGATTTAAAAGTAAAATTAACAGTCTTCCCAAGATCATGCCAATTCTGTTTACAGAGTATTTCTAGATTAAAAGATTACATGTACTACCTGTGTATTAGTCTGTGCAGGCTGCCGTAACAAAATACAACAGATTGGGTGACTTAAATAACAGATATGTATTTTTCACAATTCTGAAGGCTGAGAAGTCCAAGACTAAGTGATGACTGATTCAGTTCCAGGTGAGGACTCTCTTCTTGGCTTGCAAATAGCCCTCTTCTGATGGTGTCCTCATATGGTGGAGAGCTCTGGTGTCTCTTCCTCTTCATTAAGGATACTGGTCCTATTGTATTAGGGCCCCATTATATGACTATTTAGCCTTTATCACCTAATAAGTTGTATCTCCAAATATAGTCACATTTGGAGTTAGGGCATCTATGAATACTGGGGGGATACAATTCAGTCTATAAAAACCTATACATTAAAATTTTTTTGAAAAACATCAGATAATCAGGATATGTTTTTAATAATCTCATCTAGACATGTGTAGTACCTAGTGTAAACTGAGTATAGCGTCTGGCTCATTTTCTATGCTATGACCCATGAATGAGTATGGTAGTGAGTTGACTAAACTTTAGTTATAAAAGTCTAATTTCCAGGCATGTATAGACTGGAAAGCAATCTGTGGTCAGAAGTATTCACCCAAGAGCACACTCAGAGGGCAAAAAAAGATCAAAGTGAAGCATCAACAAAGTGAAAGAAGATAAAATTGAGGAGTGGAAATAGAAGCAAGTGCTTAGAAATAGTCTCCACAGCACAGCACACAGGCACTGACTGAGAGGCTTTTGTGATCTGGCAAGTAATAAGAGTGAGAGAACTAGGGTTAAAACAGCAGTGTTGTGCAGGAAGTACAAATTTCATTACAAATTAAAAATTCTGGATAATTAAAAAACATCTGGAGGAAATGTTGGATCCAGAATCCATTGTGGAGAATGCAATCAATTTCCAATAAAAAAAATTTTACAATTCAGGTGTTTCTGAGGATCAGACAGATTTTGAGAACCTTTGCTTTAAAGCACTTAGAATTCTGTTTGATTAAATAGTTATAAATGCATATTAAGGCAATTTTATTAATAACTATTTTTGTTACTTTTGAGGTATATAACTTTAAAAATTGTTCTCTTCATTATGGTTTTGTAAATATTTTAATACCATAATACAATAAGGAACACTGCAAAATGAAAGCAATTACCCATTTTTTCTTCTTATAAAAATAACATATTCTGAGCAATTTCTCTGAATTTCAATTTTGTTAAATAGTTCTTAAGTAATTGGCTTCAAATAATTTTTCAAGTTTGAAACTTCTATTTAAATTTAATGGAAATATAAAAATTTGAGAGTAAGAATTAGTAATAGGCCACACAAATCCTTTTACACTATTCATTATCTCTGATATTACAGAAAAATGTAATATGCCATACTGGGAATTAATGGTGTGAATAAACAGTAAATACACATGAGTATGAGTAATCTACATATATGACTGATTAAGTACATAAAGTCGAATGATGAACACCAAATGTTTAATCCTTAATCCACATATGTAGCAGGTGGTGTACAGTTCTGTTCAGAATATATGTATGTGTGTGGGCATATGTATATGTGCTTATAATCCCTTTTCTTCCATTTATGGTTTTATTCTTCTCTCAGGTGAGAAACAGAGAGGAACATGGCAAAATAAAAACTTTTTTTTGCACGTTAATCCATAGGAATCGTATACTTGAAACCTATATAATTGTATTAACCAATGTCACCCCAATAAATTTAATTTTAAAAAAGAAAGGTCAGAAGAATGTTAAGGAATTTAAGGACAATAAATGTAGGAGAGGAGGAGAGACTAATGAAAAATAAAAGGAAAAGGGGAAATTAAGATGAGCATCTGTTACATGAAAGATCTTTTGCTGAAATACTAGGTAATGAACATTTTATATTTAGGATCTCATGTGTGTGATACTGTCTCGAGAGTATCTCAAAAGACACATTTTTAAAGAGTTGAGGTGATCTATTTTATTTTACATATGACTCAAGAAAGCCTTTTTTGTTTTCAGTTATTTAAATAAGTCAGGGACTTTGAAACTATTCTGCCTGCAAATCACATTTAAAACCCCTTGAAATTCGAATACACCATTGTTGGTCTAAGAAAAATCAGGTGCCCTGAGATGGTTAAAGATACATTTTAGACTTATCTTTCAGACACATTAGTTATACGTAAAAGACAAAACTTTACCTATTCAAAAAGTCAAGTATCTTTATGAAGTCATTCAAGTTCCAAAATTTTAGATATATGAAAGACTGTAAGAATCTTGTTGAGAACAATACTACAGTAACTCTAATTGTCTGAAAAATCTGGTAATTGACTTGGCTTAATTCTACACAAGGCATTGTACTTTGGCATTTTTCTATAGAAAATTACCTAATATGAGATATCTGAGTATTCGAGCATGTAAACAGTTGAGAAGACATCAACCAGAATAATTTCATGATTAGTAAACACAAAGAAGGCATCTTTGTGAGCTATAGTGAGCTCTGAATCTGGAGAGGGCTGAGTTCATAATCAGATATTGGATACTGGTAATGGAGAGGTCAGAAAGGTTTTCCACCTTAAAGTGAGAATCAGAATAGATATCTACTTTCGTAGATACAAAATTTTGTTAGAAATAAGTTCTGAAAGAAGCAAGATGAATAGAATTTTAAATAAAGCTGAGGAAATAGTCTTCAAGTGAGAAAATATCCAAAGGAATAGTAATTATACATAAATTTGACTTATGAAAGAATATAAATGAATATCATATTTACATTAATTTTGCTTATTATGATTAATATGAGAAAAATGTCATTTAATACCAATTTTAATTCTAGAACAAATGATTAAAATTCCTAGGTAATATAATATTTGTTATTTCTTTAGCTCCTGAGGCTTTGAGTCAACATGTTGAAACATTTAATAACTCCATTGTTTGTATTCTGTCATACCTCTGAGAAGCTAGCAAGTACCTGTAGCCCTCTGCACACTTTGAAATGTCAGATCACTGTGCCTGGTTGTTTATCTTTTTTTTTTTCCATTTTCTTTTTCCTGTTAAACGACAGTATTTTCTTGGAAATTTACTAGGTGATTGGTAAACTGACGGTATCTTTAAGGGTTCTCTCTGGAATCACCTCCAAACTGATTAATCCTTCCAAGAGGCTCTTACCCACACTGACCCCCTCCACTCCTGTTCACTTTGCATTTACCTTTTGGCTGTGGCTTCTCACTGTAGTATATCATTTGGAGTTTCTCAACCTCTTTCAACTCCCTCCCTGTATTTTGGGTTTTACTATCTAAAGATAGAGACCAGAATATACCCTTTACAGCCTACTCTAAGAAGTGCAGTTTCGGCCAATCAGACACATTTGTCTGAAACTTTGAATCAGGAATGTATGAGGCGAGAGGCATCAATTTTCTGGCCAGAGCAGTGCCAGAGCAGAGACGTGTGTTCCTTCTAGTGAACCACTGGAAAGGTTTCTGGTTTCTCTCCCACACAGTATCATTTAGTTAGTGCAACCTCTGATGGGTATGTGGGTGCTGTTCCTGAAGGAGCAGCTTCAGAATGTTTCTGGACCTTGTAGAAGGATGCTTCATATCCTTTAATAAATTTATTTTTTTTGTATATTCTGATTTCATAAGTAAGAAATGTGATATAAAATTTAGTAAAGCTTATTAGTAGTTTCTTCTCTGGATGTGTCCCAAAAGAATGTTCGTTTTGCTAGTTGATTCCAAATTTCCTGGAAAAATATTAACTCTGGGAGTGAAACTTTATTATATTATATGAAGACTTGTGTAATGTCCCTTTCCAAACAGTATCCTACAAATGACCTATTATCATTGCAGGAAAATTACATAGATTTATATAATCTCTCAAAATCAAGATGTTAGATAAGATGCTTTTTAAATTTTATATGGTGAATTTCTCTGTATATGGTGAAATTCTCTGTGAAGATAAAGCTTAAGTGAAGATGTTTCTGACACAGATATGAGCTGAGCTTAGAGAAACACGTTTGTCATAAAAGAAAAATTGTCTACAATGTTTGAAAGTACAGAATATTCCTACATTTTAATATTTAAGAATAATTGGATGATAAATGGAACCGATATGGACATATGTGAGTTTGATATTAAAATGTCTGGTTAATAAGATAAAGCTTATTAAAATATAGATTGGAAACTAACTAATACCAATGACATAATAATTAAAATAAACATATACCATACTAAACGTTTGTACTACACATCATTGGTGTAATTCAATGTGAAAAGGAAATTTAATTTAGTGTATCAGAGCAGCTAGACAAAACAAAATATAAAATGCTATAATGATTCATCTTATTTGAGATATTTTCATATCATTAGTTCTTTTTAATTTATTCTTCATGTATTCTTCCTTTTAGGATCTTGTTTTCATAATATATTTCTTAAGTGTTTAGATAGTACTATGTATGAGCCTTTTATTAACATATCTAGTAGTGATTTCTGGATGACATAATAAAAATGTTTACCAAAATTTACCAGCAATAGTACTTGTGGTATCTTTATTTTCAAAATAACTTCTTTTATTTATAAATTATTTGATACATGTAAAAATCTGTGCATTGATTTCTGTAGTCAAACTCTAAAATGGTATCAATTAAATAATTTGCATAGATACATGTTGCTAGATGTTAACCACACACACTAAAAAGCATACCACTATCTTCTCTTTAATATAAACAATATATATCAGCAATCATACTCTTGATCATAAAATAGTAATATATGATAATTGGTCCTGCAATAGATTCAACATTGCAAATAAAAAGAGTAAGAGATTTATATGTGATTATTTTTGTAGTTGGTTTATTTTTTAATGATAGAATATTTTGTTTTAATTTGGTTAAATGTATTTGATATTAATAATTTATATATCTTAATCCATTTCTGTAAATTATGTACCTCATAGTCTTGTTATAGGTCAACAATTTTTATTGAGGAATCATTGTGTGCATGGAGGGGAAGCTTGTGAATCACTAAAGAATACAAAACTCCTATTCTTCAGGAATAGAAAATAATTCGATGATACCTGTCACACAAAGTGAACTAAGCAGGAAGTCTTCTAAAAACAGTGAATAAGTTAAAGTTAATCTAATGATGATAATTCATACATATTTAAAATTTAATCTTAATTTTTAAAGATGAAATACAATATTTAATCCACACAATACTCTTTTGCTTCCCCTGAAAATGTACAGATATAAATAAAAGACCAGAAAATCTAAATTTTAGTTGCAGCCTGAAACAATATTTTGAACAAATTACATTTGCATATCAGGTTTAGTCCAACGCAATATGGTAAAAATATATCTAGGTTTTGTTTGATATCGATCCTTTCACAAAGAATGCATTTTGTTGACAAGTGCTGTAGCCTTGAGAGCAATTTTCCTTGCACTGAGTTTATTGTTAATCCATTCAGATGATTAGTGGGAAAACAGCAGCAACAGTTGAACCATTACTTTAATAACAGGAAAACAAACAGTAATGGCAATTGGAAGCTCAGAGTGCAGATGAATTACAGATTGTTAAAAGCATTAACTCACTTTTAGAGCCTAGACTATTCTTTTTTTCATTGTTTTTCTTTTATGTATTCAGTCAGCTCTGTATCTTTCCTGCTTTTGTCTTTTACATTTTCTTTGTCCTTGTTTCTTTACTTTGCTTTTTTATTTCCATTTTCTTTCTCCTTTTAATATTCTTATTATTGAAATTTATTTTTCTCTCTCCCTCAATTATATAGAAGAGTATAGGTTCTTATATTTATCTTTTATTAAGCAACACAAAATTATAAATTAATTTTCTTTACGGCTTGAAATTTTCATTTTCAGTACCCTTCTATTTTAGTAAGTTATAGTGCCTCTAAAAGTGTTTGGTTCTTCATATAGAGAATTATATTTGTAGCTTTTAATTCTTTTGATAAGAAAGAGAAATTAAATATTAAATCATGACTTTCTGAAGTAATTTCCATTGTCTCACAAGACTTAGGGGAACTGTAACATTTTCGCAAAATTATGTTACCTGCATGATTCTGGGTTAAAACTCCGGTGAGAGAAATGTATATAATTTTTGACAGAAAGAAAAGGAGAAATTCCATTATTTTTTAGAAGCGTATGCAGGTTAGATAAAGGCAACCATGAAATTAACAGCAGCCTCCTAATCTCTTGAGAATAACTTTGCTCTTGCGAACTGAGGTATTGGGTGGATGCTTCTCAAAGTTGCTTTAGAATTGTAGCAAACATTTAAATTTGCCAGCAACAACACAAATCAACATCATGCACACTGTGGTATGATGTATGGAGAAGAGTACAACATTGTTTCTGTGGTATATTTTGCCAAAAATGCATAATCTCAGTATAATCATGAGTAAACATTAGGCAAATATAAATTTAGGAATGCTCTGCCAATGCTCTGTAAAACTCGCAATGTTTTAAAGACAAAACAAAACAAAAAATTGAGAATATGTAAATAGTAGAAGACACTAAAGAGACATAACAATGTTAGTGTCATGTGAAAATGTACAGTTGGGGTGATTTGAACTTCTATGTTGCCCCAATGGCGCGCGCGCGCGTGTGTGTGTGTGTGTGTGTGTGTGTGTGTGTGGCATAATGGTACAGAACTGTAATTAGCATTTTTCCTCAGTTCTTCCTCATTGATGCAGTGAAGAATCTCAGGTCAGTGAGATTTAGAAAAGATTTATTAAAAGTATATTTTAGAAAGACAGAGCACCCTCCAAGGAGGCACATGTTTTTAACAAAGAAAGCTGTAACAATCCAGAAGTTGGAATGTCTGAATTATAATTGGGCCGTGATAGGTGGTTCCAAAAGCATTCTTAGGTGATTGGCGAGTGAGGTCATTTTGATTGACACTTGGCTGCTATATAACTCTTTTTCTAGTTTTCATGTGCTTACCCAAAAGTCAGTCTATTATAAGTAGATTCATGAACTTCCAGGCATAAACGTAGTATTATAATGACAATATAATGAGGCTTAGATTGTGGGCAAATTCAGGTAGTACCTTCTGCGCAGGCTTCTGTGGCCAGATTAAATCAGCCGAGATTATGACCGTCCTGTCCTTTGTCTCTGGGGATGCAGGAGGGTTTCTCTAACTACCAATAGAGTGGTCTTTGAGTGGTCTCTAGGCTGGGCCTCTATTCCTTTGTTCTTCTGTTGCTCATATCTATCTGACTAACTACCTGAGACTAGGTTGAAATCTGGAAATAACAAACAAAAACATTAATGAGAAAAATGATGTGATTTGAATAAAATGTGTAGATCAGTTAATAGTATTATATTGATATGAATTTAATCATTTTAATAATTGTACAATAGTTACATAGGATGTAATTAACATTAGTAGAAACTGGGCAAAGGAACCCAGTACTGTTTTACTATTTTTGCAACTTTTCTGTATGTTTAAACTTATTTCAAAACAATGTTTTTAAAATACAGCAACTTTCTGGCTTTTGAGAATTTTCTGCTTCAGTGTTTCAAACAGGACTTCAAAGTTTAATTTTCTTACTTTGTTCCTCCAGCTTCTTTAAAGATCCTAATACAGATAATAAATCTTTGCTACCTTTAATACTTAGAGAAACTTCTGTGTTCCTGAATAACTGGTGAATTATACAGTTTGCATATCAAAAATAGTTTTAAGAAAACAGGATGGGAATTTATTAGACATTGGAATATTAAAGATGGGGATCTGGAATAGTTTCTCTGATTTGATTTGACTGTATGAAATTATATTAATATTTTTAAGGATTAAAAGAGAACACAGTATTTTATGAGTAGATATCTAGCATAGAGAAAATAAGATGATATTAAAACTGGGTGAAAAATGACATAATCACAGGTCTCTAATCAAATCAATGTAATCAATCTAATCTGTAATGTCTTGTAGCATGTGTTTGCTACTGCTGTAATTTAAAAACTATGATTAAGTATTGATATTAATTTTAACGCATAATTACTGGAGAATGCAGTATATAACTATTTCTGAAAAAGCTTTATTTAAAATGACACATTAAAGTATTTTTACTGTAGAGATTACTGGCAATGAAACTCATTTAAAAATCTCATTAACTATGTAAATACAATTGTAGAGAGGACTCAGTAATTCTCTTATTTACTGAAAAGTGTATATCAATTTATGCAGCCAATGAGTACTGGATTTGTAGCATGCTACTTAGTTCAACTCAATAAAATTACATGTTACATGAAATGAATCCACTAGCAATAACTATAATAGTCACTACATAAACTCAAAAACATATACGTAGACTCTGGAGAGGTTATTATGCACATATCTACCTAATCTCGTATTTTAAGATATAAGGAACACTTAAACCACAGAAATCAGCAAATACCACAATTTAAGGATTAACATTTTATTATTATTATTATTTTTTAAAAACAGTCATTAAACACAGGATTCACTGAAGGCCATCTTTGGAGACCAGCCATCATAAACACCTTTCATTTTACAGGAGTACTTTTAAAAATAAAAAAGGACGTAAGAGTTTCCCAGGTTTATATCACACACTAACACATTATTAAAATATTATTTTTGGTAATTTGATACATATGCTGATTGAGGCTTATAGGGTATGTTTTACATATGAAAATAGTGTATACTAATACCTAATAGTTTATCCTGTTAAATAATGAAATTAGATTATAGATACTCATATGTAATATGATCTTTTACACTTTTTCTAAAATCAGATTTTCTTAGTTATTTTTCAAGCTGTTAAAATCCAGAAAAATATGTTATTCTTCAGCAAACATATAAACAATATATGGTGACCGTAAATTCAAATAGGGTAAATTTAATAAGCATGAACTATATGGAAGAAAAAAAATCTTAATAGAATTTTCCAGTAACAGGAATACATAACTAAAGGTTTCTCCTTGTTTTCCTGTATGTCATTTAGATTAAACTCCTAATTATAATCAGATTAATGGAATCATATTCCTAAGAGCAATTTTCTTATTTATCTAGGATTTTTTTGTACTGTTTCCTATATGAAAACTGGAAAATGGCTTCCAAATATGAGTAGTTTCTGAAGAAAATATAATTGAACAATTACACACAGATAATATATTTTTTCATGAATAATACATATCAGTGAGATAGAAAGCAGACATTTTAACTTGACCTTACCAGTGGGATCTGCTTCAAGACCCATTTTTAAATTGATTGTATATTTGATCTGAACAAAGAGTAACATTATTTGTTCTCTCTGAACAAGATTATTAGCATTTGTTCAGATTTTAATACTTTCCAGTCCATTTGACTCAGTAGAGAGTTTTAAAGTACAACATAGTGAATGAAAATCTAAATAGAACAAGAAAATCGAAATATTATTTAAGGTGGATTTAAGTTTCATTCTTGCAATATATGTATAAACTAAACAATACAAGACAAATCAGAACAAAGAAGAAAAATGGATAATTAACATTATCATGAACTAACTTTGTAGAATATGGAAAATTTAGGGGGAGGATATAGAATACCATGTAACAAAATGACATAGTAACGTAAATAGAAAAGAAACAAATTCATTGAGGGTCCATACTCCTGTTGATTCTTTACAGAATTTAGTCTAATTAATTATAGCAGCCTTAATAGTTAGTTAATCATTATATGCATTATATATATTTCAAAGCATAGGTAAGCAAGTCGCGAAGTCAGTTAATGTGCCAAATCACAGATTGAAGGTAAAAATGTCAGAATTTGGCCCCAGATTTTTCTAATTTAGTAGGCATTGGATATTTCCTTTCCGTATAAAATATGAATTCATTGGCAATATGATAAAAAGAGAAAATACTGTCTTCAACATCAAAAAACTGACTTTCTAGTCTTAATTTTCAAAAAATAAATAGCTGTGGTAATTATGGATATATTTAATATGTCTGTACCTCAAATTTAATACATATAAAGAAGAGAAAGAAATGAATGACTTGTCAACTATTATTTCTATACATAAAACTCCATGTTTATTTCTATCATCCCATTTGTCTTTTATAAAATGACAAGAATTATTGTCCTTTATCAAAAAGCTATTTGTTCCAAGTACATAAAGCATATACTACATAAATATAATCATTTTTGTTCAGTAGATAACAGTGAAGTCTAAGCACATAGGATATAATTATATGATATA
>NW_011888783.1:1708395-1710792 GCF_000151845.1 Pteropus vampyrus | reverse complement strand
TAACTTTACATATAATTATTTACCTTTTACCAAATGCAGGAAACACCCTCATCCAAGAACCCACAAAGTTTTATCTAATTACACTATCAAGATTGAAATTCCTCGATGTTTAATTCTCATTTTATATTGATATCCAACCTGAAGTTCCTCAGGTTATTTCTTGGTGAGCCTCCTCTTGATCAAAAATCTGTGAACTAAAAAGCCAAGGCCTGATTTCACCTGTTTTACTTGATGTTTGCTTATCACAGTCATATGTTGCAGTGAATTACTAGGGCAGCTGGGGATTGCCTACTTCCGACTGGCCTTACATACATGTCTGCTAGTGAAACAGTGGCAACTGGGTTCTATGGCCCATCACCCACTTGGCTTTGGGCAACATTTTATGGTTACAACCCTTTTAAGTGTTTGTAGTAATTCTCCTTGATTAAAGCCACAAGGGCAAGCTCAGGTTCAAAAAATGGGAGAGATTACATTTACTCAAAGATGAAGGAATTTGTACCATATTTAACAATGTACCTCAGACTATTATAAATAGTGCAGCTGGGATTTTTCGTCCATAGGTATATTGGTAAATATGTATAAGCTCTCTGTTGAGTTCATATATAGGAATAAACTACTAAATCATTTCGCTATTTTTTTTTCAAGAAAATTATGCATTTCATCCAAATCATCTTGTGTATTAGCATCCCAGGTATAAATCCCATTTGATCATTGTGTATGATCCTTTTAATGTGCTATGGAAATTTGTTGCTAGTATTTTGTTGCAGATTTTTGCATTTATGTTTATGGGAGATATTGGCCTATAATTTTTACAAAGTGTCCTTGTCTGGCTTTTGTATTAGGGAATTAGGGTAATGGTAGCCTCATAACATCAGTCTAGAAGTATTTTCTACTCTGCAGTTTTTGGAAGAGTTTGAGAAGGATTGGTATTAGTTCTTTAAATGTTTGGTAGAATTCACCATAGAAGCTATCTGGTCCTGGACTTTTCTCTGTTGGAAGGTTTTTGATTACTCATTTAATTTTCTTATTCATTATTATTCTGTTCAGATTTTTTATTCATGTTCAATCTAGG
This sequence comes from Pteropus vampyrus, assembly GCF_000151845.1. NCBI lineage: Eukaryota > Metazoa > Chordata > Mammalia > Chiroptera > Pteropodidae > Pteropus > Pteropus vampyrus. The sequence goes on along the minus strand of NW_011888783.1, from coordinate 1,709,720 downwards.
TAGGTTTTATGTATCTAGGAATTTATCAATTTCTTCTGTGTTATCTAACTTGTTGGCACAAATTTTCATGGTAGTTTCTTATAATCCTTTGTATTTTTGTGATATCAGTGTGATGTTCTAATTTCCAATTTTATATATTTTTCTTTTATCTTGATAATTCTAGCTAAAATTTTGTCAATTTTATCTTTAAAAATATAGCTTTTAGTTTCATTGGTCTTTTCTATTGTCTTTTTAGTGTTGATTTCATTTATTTCTGCTCTGCTCTTTATTTCCTTTCTTCTACTAACTTTGGGCTTTATTTGTTCTTTTATTGTTCCTCAAGGTGTAAAATTGTTTATTTGAGACCTTTCTTTTTCCTAATGTAGGTGTTTATCACTATAAGCTTCCCTCTTAGAACTGTTTTTGCTTTATACCATGAGTTTTGGTGTGTTTCCATTTTCATTTGTCTCATGTGTTTTTATTTTTAATTGACTTTTTGATTTCTTCTTTGACCCATTGGTTGTTGAGGAGCATTTTGTTTAATTTCGATATTCTTTGAATTTTTTAGTTTTCTTCTTATAATTGATTCCTAGTTTCATACCATTGTCTTTAGGAAAGATTATTTATATGACCTCAGTCTTCTTATACTTATTAAAACTTGTTTTGTGACCTAACACATGAGTTATCCTGAGAATATTCCATGTGAGCTTGAGAAGAATGTGTATTCTTTTGGTGGATGGAATGTTCTGTTAGTTCCATCTGGGATAACATGTAGTTTAAGTTCTCTTAGTTCCATCTGGGATAACATGTAGTTTAAGTCTATTATTTCCTTGTTGATTTTCTGTCTAAGTGACCTAACCTTTGTTGAAAATGAGGTATTAAATTGTATTGCTGTCTGTTTCTTCCTTCAGATCTCTTACTTGTACTAAATAAACATCCTTTTCTTTATTACTAAATCTAAATCACATAGTTTCTCACTGTTTAGGCTGAGGAGAAAGCTGCAGAGTTATCCGAGCAAGTCAGAGTGCCACTTTGAGAAGTTTGTGCACATAGTGATTAACATTATGTTTAGAATTAATTATGAAAGTTAGGGCCAAAGCACCTTAGTTATCTCAATAATTAATTTTTCTTGATGCCAATGATGCAAAAGCAGACATTTCCTTTGAATCTTCATTTAGACTCTTTTAGTTTGTTTTATAATTAATGGAAATTCTTTCATATTCTTGTGATATTTTGTAAATAATTTTATTTTGCAGATTTCTATGATTTTTTGGTCTTTCTTGGAGTGTTTCCTAAATAGATAGAGATATAAAATGAGTTATTATTTGTTTACTGGTATTTTAAAC
>NW_011888783.1:1703421-1708345 GCF_000151845.1 Pteropus vampyrus | reverse complement strand
TCCTTTTAATGTGCTATGGAAATTTGTTGCTAGTATTTTGTTGCAGATTTTTGCATTTATGTTTATGGGAGATATTGGCCTATAATTTTTACAAAGTGTCCTTGTCTGGCTTTTGTATTAGGGAATTAGGGTAATGGTAGCCTCATAACATCAGTCTAGAAGTATTTTCTACTCTGCAGTTTTTGGAAGAGTTTGAGAAGGATTGGTATTAGTTCTTTAAATGTTTGGTAGAATTCACCATAGAAGCTATCTGGTCCTGGACTTTTCTCTGTTGGAAGGTTTTTGATTACTCATTTAATTTTCTTATTCATTATTATTCTGTTCAGATTTTTTATTCATGTTCAATCTAGGTAGGTTTTATGTATCTAGGAATTTATCAATTTCTTCTGTGTTATCTAACTTGTTGGCACAAATTTTCATGGTAGTTTCTTATAATCCTTTGTATTTTTGTGATATCAGTGTGATGTTCTAATTTCCAATTTTATATATTTTTCTTTTATCTTGATAATTCTAGCTAAAATTTTGTCAATTTTATCTTTAAAAATATAGCTTTTAGTTTCATTGGTCTTTTCTATTGTCTTTTTAGTGTTGATTTCATTTATTTCTGCTCTGCTCTTTATTTCCTTTCTTCTACTAACTTTGGGCTTTATTTGTTCTTTTATTGTTCCTCAAGGTGTAAAATTGTTTATTTGAGACCTTTCTTTTTCCTAATGTAGGTGTTTATCACTATAAGCTTCCCTCTTAGAACTGTTTTTGCTTTATACCATGAGTTTTGGTGTGTTTCCATTTTCATTTGTCTCATGTGTTTTTATTTTTAATTGACTTTTTGATTTCTTCTTTGACCCATTGGTTGTTGAGGAGCATTTTGTTTAATTTCGATATTCTTTGAATTTTTTAGTTTTCTTCTTATAATTGATTCCTAGTTTCATACCATTGTCTTTAGGAAAGATTATTTATATGACCTCAGTCTTCTTATACTTATTAAAACTTGTTTTGTGACCTAACACATGAGTTATCCTGAGAATATTCCATGTGAGCTTGAGAAGAATGTGTATTCTTTTGGTGGATGGAATGTTCTGTTAGTTCCATCTGGGATAACATGTAGTTTAAGTTCTCTTAGTTCCATCTGGGATAACATGTAGTTTAAGTCTATTATTTCCTTGTTGATTTTCTGTCTAAGTGACCTAACCTTTGTTGAAAATGAGGTATTAAATTGTATTGCTGTCTGTTTCTTCCTTCAGATCTCTTACTTGTACTAAATAAACATCCTTTTCTTTATTACTAAATCTAAATCACATAGTTTCTCACTGTTTAGGCTGAGGAGAAAGCTGCAGAGTTATCCGAGCAAGTCAGAGTGCCACTTTGAGAAGTTTGTGCACATAGTGATTAACATTATGTTTAGAATTAATTATGAAAGTTAGGGCCAAAGCACCTTAGTTATCTCAATAATTAATTTTTCTTGATGCCAATGATGCAAAAGCAGACATTTCCTTTGAATCTTCATTTAGACTCTTTTAGTTTGTTTTATAATTAATGGAAATTCTTTCATATTCTTGTGATATTTTGTAAATAATTTTATTTTGCAGATTTCTATGATTTTTTGGTCTTTCTTGGAGTGTTTCCTAAATAGATAGAGATATAAAATGAGTTATTATTTGTTTACTGGTATTTTAAACTGAGAAGCAGACATTATTTTAAAGTAATTTTTTTGCTATGATTTTAAAAGAAAATGATTTTTTTTTTAATATTGGAAGGGAAGTTTGTAGAAGCTCTGATTATTATATAAGATAAATCTTTAATTATTAATTTCCATTGAATTTCTCAAAATTATCTTTAAATTTTAATTTTTCAACTAAAGGAATAATTTAAGAGGTATTAATACAGCTAATTTATTTTTTTTCTACTTTATTCTAGAATATAATTTACGACGGGGAATAGTTTCATTGGATTACAAATATTTTATACAATTTAATTAATGTGCATAGGGCATCATTACTATAAAATATACAGACACAATACTTGTTAATTCTATATATGTGAAAACTATGGTTAATAGTTGTTCAAAGTTCATAGACTAATGAATGTTTGAGAAGGGGCTTAGACATAGAGTTTCTTACTAAGGCACTACTGTATTCATGGTTCTTCCTCCTAAAATTCAGAAGTAACTATACCCCACTCAGCCCTCCTCATTATTGTGTCTACCAGCTGCAGAGGAGAAACAATACCTCTCTTTGGCTTGAGGACAAAGTATACCTGGCAGGGATCCCTTGGAGTCATCTAAAAAATATCTAGAATTTCTAGCTAGAAGTCCAGTATAAAAGATTTTAACATTTATTCTTTTATCTATTAAATTTTTGTACACTTTTATGAATATGTTCAGTACTTTGCATAGTGTTTTCTCTATGGGATCATGTGACTGGAATTTTTTTCTGGCATTTTTATCAGGAAGTTATTCTCCTTCAGAGTAATTAAAAATCTTTTAAATTTTAGAAATTATGTACATTGTTTTTTTTTTCTTTCACCAGATTTATAAGATTTAAATTGATCTATTGTTCACAATTACATGGTTTACAAAAATTATTTTAATTAGCTTCAAATCTTAGTTTTTGGAGTCTCACTCTCATGTATTACCTTTGTATGTATTACTTTCTTATATTGCACTTTAGTTTGTTCTATATTCTGATTCCATTTCAGCAACCTTATTTTATTTAAAGGCAGAGCAATCAATACAAATATTGTACATATAAAGAAAATAAATTGTAGGACAAGAAAGTTATAGGACAAGAGTCATTCTACACATATTTTAAATTTATGTTTAGTAGGAAAATGGGATGAAGTAATATTTTAGTGAAATATTTTTACTATTTTAATATACTACACTATCTTGAAGTAGAAGGCTTGCTATTATTCAATGTTACTTTATTGCTCTCTTTCATTCTAAGCTAAATAAAATATGTTCTGTATATTAGCTCTCATTTAATAAACTATATTTCATCACACAGGGTATTTAAGCACTTCTTATTCTGACTGTAACATATAATTATATGTATAAAATAAAATCAAATTAATTAGACTTAAATCTTTTGAATTATTACTGAATAGATTGACTTAATTTTTGTCACCTGTTTTAGCTTAAAAACTACGTTTAATAAAATTCTAGCAAAGTTTAAAAGATTTATTAAACTTAAAAAAAGTGCACTTATTTTGAAAAGACATTGCCTATTTTTTAAATCATATTATTTGGCAGTACAAACAATGTTCTATGAATTATAATTAACTCATATATATCATGGAAATTATGGCTATTTAATATTGAAGCCAAATTAATATGGATGCAGAAACATTGTAGAAAGTTAAAATGTGGTGATATTAAAAATAAAATTAAGCAAACAGCCCAATCGATGTCTTAGATAGCAAAGCCAACCTACTTTTAATAAAAAATTATAAATTCTTGAATGCATTTATTTCATATTCCTGAACATGTATGGCTTAAAAATACAATTCTAATAACCCTGTCCCAAAGTATATCTACCTTTCTTTCTGGGCAATTAACATGATTAGCAGTCCTCTATATCAGTATAGTTCAAATGAAGTTTTGGTTGTTACTTTCTTTACCTGTCTTAATTTTAAGCTAATTGCCCTGTGGACTAATTTTGTAAATATTTATATAAAGTATTTTTAGAATATGCCAGTGTTTATTAAAGAGGTAGAAGATTTTATATTTAGAAACAGACTTAGTTTTAGAAATCTAACAGAAAATATATAATAATTTACTGGTTTCTTCGTTTCCAATTTTACACAGTAGACTTGGTGTTATATAACCCCATTCATTCCTAAAGTGGCTTTCAAACTGTTCATGTTCCTATTTCCTTCCTCACTGAGTGCACTATCATAGCAATAGAGTTTTTCCATATTCATTTTACTTTCTCAACTGCCTCTCAAATCTATCCCCAAAGTATATGGTTTTTCTCTTTATTCTCCAGGGACTTAATTTCTTCTTCATTTTACTATAGAGTCCAGCATTATTGCTTACTATTTGTTTATAATTTCCATTTACCCTTGAAATATGATTTTTAATCTCCACACATGTGCCAACCACAATAGAATATAAATTAACCCTTCCAAATATCATAACTACCCCCTAATCATCTCTGACTCTACTTTGACTCCACCAGTTCTAGCCTTGCCTTTCTTTTTATGCTCGTCAATATTTTTTTTCCATTACTCTTAAGTCATCCATTAGCAAATATTAACTTATCGGTGTAGTGATTCTTAATATATCTGTGCATCTAATTCAGTTTCCAAACTCTTATAATCATTCTTAGAATTATATTTAATATAAATAACTCATCACTTAAACAGGTCCAAGATTAAAAAGTTATACTTCAGGCTAAAACACGATCCTTCATATTGACAAAGATTCTTTTTTGACCTAACTTTAATCAGACTCCTGAAACTTCTAGGAGCATCTGTGCACTTCCTGATAAAATCACTTTTAGCAGGAATCTTACTAAGTCAGTATAATCAGAGCCCTCTACCCTGAATACCTGATCACCCTTGATATCTGATCCTCATCTGTCACCATCCCTAGGTGATATCTGATCACCCTGGCCTGTCTGCAGCAAGAATCCTGTTAGGTTGGTTTAACTGGAATCCTCCATACTCCTGATCTTTCCTCTTAATAATTTTCCATCCATTGACCCTCACCCTTCTCTTATTTTATAAATTCCCACATGCACTTGCACTTTTCTTAACTGAGCCCAGTCTCTCTCCCCCATCATAAAATCTCATTGCAGTGGTCCCTCTACCTACCATGATGGTCCTGAGTACATTTTACCTTACCATCTTTAACAAGTTTGATTGAATATCTTTTTCTTTAATAATTTGGAATTTAGAGTCTATATGAAAACTATGTAATACATTT
>NW_011888783.1:1700989-1703371 GCF_000151845.1 Pteropus vampyrus | reverse complement strand
CTTCGTTTCCAATTTTACACAGTAGACTTGGTGTTATATAACACCATTCATTCCTAAAGTGGCTTTCAAACTGTTCATGTTCCTATTTCCTTCCTCACTGAGGGCACTATCATAGCAATAGAGTTTTTCCATATTCATTTTACTTTCTCAACTGCCTCTCAAATCTATCCCCAAAGTATATGGTTTTTCTCTTTATTCTCCAGGGACTTAATTTCTTCTTCATTTTACTATAGAGTCCAGCATTATTGCTTACTATTTGTTTATAATTTCCATTTACCCTTGAAATATGATTTTTAATCTCCACACATGTGCCAACCACAATAGAATATAAATTAACCCTTCCAAATATCATAACTACCCCCTAATCATCTCTGACTCTACTTTGACTCCACCAGTTCTAGCCTTGCCTTTCTTTTTATGCTCATCAATATTTTTTTTCCATTACTCTTAAGTCATCCATTAGCAAATATTAACTTATCGGTGTAGTGATTCTTAATATATCTGTGCATCTAATTCAGTTTCCAAACTCTTATAATCATTCTTAGAATTATATTTAATATGAATAACTCATCACTTAAACAGGTCCAAGATTAAAAAGTTATACTTCAGGCTAAAACACGATCCTTCATATTGACAAAGATTCTTTTTTGACCTAACTTTAATCAGACTCCTGAAACTTCTAGGAGCATCTGTGCACTTCCTGATAAAATCACTTTTAGCAGGAATCTTACTAAGTCAGTATAATCAGAGCCCTCTACCCTGAATACCTGATCACCCTTGATATCTGATCCTCATCTGTCACCATCCCTAGGTGATATCTGATCACCCTGGCCTGTCTGCAGCAAGAATCCTGTTAGATTGGTTTAACTGGAATCCTCCATACTCCTGATCTTTCCTCTTAATAATTTTCCATCCATTGACCCTCACCCTTCTCTTATTTTATAAATTCCCACATGCACTTGCACTTTTCTTAACTGAGCCCAGTCTCTCTCCCCCATCATAAAATCTCATTGCAGTGGTCCCTCTACCTACCATGATGGTCCTGAGTACATTTTACCTTACCATCTTTAACAAGTTTGATTGAATATCTTTTTCTTTAATAATTTGGAATTTAGAGTCTATATGAAAACTATGTAATACATTTACACATAGAACTTTATGAAATCTGTATAATTAAAAAATAATTTTTATACTGTCACAATACATGATTTCCTCTTTTGAAGATGCTTATTTTGTGCATTCCTATGATATAGTGATTTTATGATCTGAAAAATATAAATTATATTATTATATTATAAATGGAGATGCTTGGGTAATAGCTTGTTTCTAGCTCTCTTATCTGCAATTCAATTTTTAAAACTTAATATCAGTTAATACTGTAGGTGCCCCAGAAGGGATTCAGGGGTAGGAAGTAATAGAAAGGAAAACCCAAACCATTTTCTCTTTATTTAATTATTACTACCTCTCAATTGAGTCAAGAATAAGTCAAGAATTTATGGCTCACTAGTAAGGACCAAGAAAGACTAGCCTTACTTACTAGTTACACTACAATTTAGATTTTTTTGGTGTATTGTCCTAAGTACAGTTTATAGATTGTCATCACTTCTGATGTGTGATCATGTTTGCCTCTTTATAAAAAGTTCTACTTTTGAACTGTAAATAGGTTATTCCTAGCTGAATGGTAGCACATTAAATATTTACTGATATTCAGAGTAAATTGAGAATTATACGATATGTACTAGCAATTGGGGTGTATGATCACTCTTTCTTTTTTAAAAATGAAGTAAATTTTTGTCTATATTTAATAAATAACAAATATTTGACTTAAGACTTAAATACAATCATTCAAATCACATGCTTATGTTTTCTAATTTGGAATATATACATTTTTAGCTAGCTTTTTTTTAAGTTTACTGACACCGAACATTGTAATATTATCTAATTTCTATTCTGGAATTATCATGTTTTGAAAAATCAGTTTTTACTAATACTAGAATTATTTAACATTATAAATTTTATTTTAAAAAGACATTTAATACTTGTAAGCAGGGCATACACATTTGTTTTGTTTTCTCCTGATTAAGTTAATTATCCTCTAAAAATTTGTTCAAACCCAGAACATACTCTAGAAAGTTATCATATCATGCCCTTTCTTTGTGCTTACCTTCTTAAAAATATTTTTTACGATAGGTGAAATTAATTTAAGATCAACATTATAATAGATGACAAGAGAAAAAACAGAGAAACTGGCACCTTGAAGATGAAAGATAATTGAGTTTTAAGTAGTTTTATGAGTCAGAAATAACACTCTAATTTCACATTATTTATCAGCTAGGCACATTTTGGAACACTGTCAAAATAGATTTGAATTTTCTAAATACC
>NW_011888783.1:1699200-1700939 GCF_000151845.1 Pteropus vampyrus | reverse complement strand
GGCATACACATTTGTTTTGTTTTCTCCTGATTAAGTTAATTATCCTCTAAAAATTTGTTCAAACCCAGAACATACTCTAGAAAGTTATCATATCATGCCCTTTCTTTGTGCTTACCTTCTTAAAAATATTTTTTACGATAGGCGAAATTAATTTAAGATCAACATTATAATAGATGACAAGAGAAAAAACAGAGAAACTGGCACCTTGAAGATGAAAGATAATTGAGTTTTAAGTAGTTTTATGAGTCAGAAATAACACTCTAATTTCACATTATTTATCAGCTAGGCACATTTTGGAACACTGTCAAAATAGATTTGAATTTTCTAAATACCTATTACTCAGTGCACAGAAGAGACTATTAAAAATTAATGCAACATTTTTTTTTCTTTTTTTTTAAATTGGCCCATGCCTCTTTTCAATACTTCAGTTAGGCAGACACTATAACTCATAATTTGCTAGCCACAGTTTTCCTCAAGGCAGTCAATATTCCAATTAAGAGCAAATAAATAAAAATCCCTTACTTTATGAGTTTACTGCACTTGTGGGTATACTCTCACTTTTCACTCCTGTTATATTTTAATATTACAAAATTTGCTATAGCTCTGTAATCTTTTCTTAATCCTTCTTCAAATAGAATATGAAAATAGATTATACCCTCCCAGGGCACACAGCTTAATTTTTATTCATTTTTTTGTTTATTTTATTATCATTTTAAAGGATACATAACAATGATGTTCAAAACAAAAATATTTCCATAGGCTACTATTTCTTTGCAGGCTTTTGGGAAGAGGCAGAATTTTTTTTTTTTTTTTTCTTCAAGATACCTAGACAGTTATTAGGGTAAGTGCTGTAACAATCAGAGTAAAAAAGCTTCCTGTTTTAGTAAGCCACAACAAAATCACAGTGTATTAACACCAGAACAATTTAGTTCTTGTTCATACAAAATCTACTGTAGATGTAGGCAGGATTTCCACAAGAAATGATTCAGAGATACTGGAACCCTCTGTTATATCTCTGATTACTTACTTTATTGGTGGTCAATAAGGTCTCCACAAAAAGAAAAAGAGAGATAAAAAAAATATTGCACATGGGAGATTTTTAAAGAACAGTTCAGGAGATTTTATTACATCCCATTTATATGTTCCGTTGGCTAGAACTAGTCATTTGGATGTATCTAGATAAGAAACAAATTGAAATGTACTCTTAACCTCTATTACTTCACAAACCTGGCCTAGAGCTGCCCAGGTGAAATAAACTAGCCTCCTTACTGGGAGGGCAGGGAGAAACCTAAGAAGGAGGCAGACTACTTCATTTTTAGGTGGCAGGTTTAATAAGCAAAGGAACTTACAATGCTTGTCTTGGGTGGCCTCAAGATGAGTAGTTTGTTGCATCCACTTGCTAACTCTTAGCAATTTATATGGAGGCCTTAACTGTATTCAGTTGTGTACATAGGTGGCTTTAATGGATTCAGTTATGTACACAGGGGGGCCCTAACTGGGTTGTCATGCACTCTAATCCAAATAATCTCATGCCACATTACTGTCTCAAGGCTGTGTTCCTGAGCACCTTCTAGCACAGGGAAGCGGAGTGTACTTTCCAAACACAGGAGAAGTGGGGAGCCTCTAGCTGCCTGGGTCCAGCTCTGGTCAAATAGGTGCTCATGTCTTCTTGATGACCTTCCTTAGCAACCTTATGTTTTTTTGAAGCATGAAATGTTATGGTAAAGATAAAGGTTAGT
>NW_011888783.1:1693619-1697940 GCF_000151845.1 Pteropus vampyrus | reverse complement strand
GTGGTGATTCAGATGCAGTTTTGAACTTTACCAAATCTATTATCCCAAGATTAATTACTGAATTCTGCTCCATGGCTAGGGAAAAAGAGATAAGTAACTCAGTATTACCTTCATTATAACACAGGCTTAAAGAGAAAATCTCCTGGAACCTAAAATGAATGAACCATATTTAGAGTTGATTACAAATGATAAAGGACTTTTATTTAGTCTTATGTTCTTAACATTGGAAGGCATGCCACAGAAAATTTCTAACCATAATGCCTTAATAAATGAAAACTAATGAGCTGTTAAATCACTGCTTCTCAAAAACAAGAGTGAAATATGCTTCTAAATTTTTTCTTTTGGATGTGTTTTCTCTAGCATTTTGAAATGCTTTCATTAAGCATAATTGTTTTGAGATACATCCAGGTTGTTGCATATGTTAATAGTTATTTTTTTATTACTGATATATGAAAATTTATATATCTGTATACCTACTGATAGACATTTTGTTTATTTCAAGTTTGGGGCTATTACAAATTAATCTATGCTGCATGTGTACTACAATATATTGTGGAGACATTTGTTTCCTTTACGAATGGACTGTTGGCCTGTGTTTATATCGTTACTTTTCCACTAGCAATGTATGAAAGTTCAAATTGTTTAATATCCTGGCCAACACTTGCCGTTTGCAGTCTTTGATTTTAGACATTCTAAGTGTGTTTCACAATGAGGTTTTCAGGCGTAAATCTGTAGTTATCAATAATGTTGAACATCCTTTATGTGCTTAATTGCCTCACATACATCTGCTTTAGTGAAGTATTTGTTAAAAATTTCACCTATCTTTAGTAGGTTTTTGCTTTTGTTTTTTATATTGTTGTTTTGATATTATACATTCTGAATAAAAGTCCTGTGTGAGAACTGTGAATCGAAATATGGATTTTATTACAGTTTCTGGCTTGTCTTGTCTTTCACTTAACTGTGTCTTACAAAGAGCAAATCATTTTAACTTTTATAAAGTCAAATTTATATTTTTTTCTGTTACATACCATTCATTCAGTTTCTATCTAGACATCCTAACCCAAAGCCAAAAAACTTTCCTCATATTTCATTCTAGAAGTTTTTCAAATTTTACATCCAAGTCAATAAACATTTTAAGCTAATTTTGTATATATTGTAGTTATGGACGGAAGTTATTTTTTTGTTTTGCATATAAAATTCAAAGTATCTTTTCTCCAGTATATAGACCTTACAACATTGTTGAAAAACAGTTGATTGTATATGTCTTCTCTGGACTCTCTTCAGCTCAACTGACATATTTTTCTATATTGACTCATTAATTATTTGGATTATATCACTTTATAATTAATATTAAAATCAGAACATAGAAGTTCTATACATTTTTTTTATCTTGTTAGCTATTCTAGGTCTTTTGAATTTTTAGATGAATTTTAAAACTATTTTTTCAGTTTCTAAAAAACTTATGTTAAATGTAAAAGTTAATGTTGAGAGAGTTGACTTCAGACTTTAGTTTCCAACCCAAAAAGACAGAAAATCTTCCCTTGTGTTTAGATATTTAATTTCTCTCAGCAATGTTTTATAGTTTTTAGAACAGAGGTCTTTCATATAATTTATCAGATTTATCCCTAAGTAGCTCATATTTTTTGATATTATTATAAATGATGATATTGATGCTATTTTTAAATTTTATTTTAAAAATTTTTAGTTTTTAATAAATTGAAATATAGTTAATTTTTGTATACTGATCTTGCATTGTGAAACCCTGCTAAATTCATTTATAAGTTTAGTGGTTTCTTTGTTAATTCTATTAAATTTTCTTTGTAAAAGAACCTGTAGCTCATCAATAAAGATTGTTTTTTATTTGTTTTTTAAAATTTATACATATATTTTTTCATTATTACATTGGCTAGACCTCTAAAACAATGTTGAATAAAGCGGTGAAAACAGACAGAGCCCACAGTTAGAGTTCACTCTTGGTGTTGTACATTCTGTGGGTTTGGACAAATGTCTAATCACATGTAACCATTAGCATAGAGTCATATGGAGTAGTTTCACTGCCTTAAGAATCTTCCGTGCTCCATCTGCCCATTCCTTCTTCACTCCTGGAAACCATTATGTTTTTATTGTTTTCAGAATGTCATATAGTTGAATCATACAGTATGAATACTTTTCATATTGGCTTCTTTCACTTAATAATATATATTTAAGTTTTCTCTATGTTCTTTCATGGCTTGATAACTCATTTCTTTTTAGTACTAAATAATATTTCACTGTCTGACTGTAACATAGTTTATTTATTTATTCATCTTCTAAAGAACATCTTGATTGCTTCCAGGTTCTAGTAATTGTGAATAAAGCTGTGTTGACCTGTAACAGACAGCCAGATCTTTTTCCAGCAATATGGGTTTATTGGGGAACAATGAAAAATTGCAATTTGAGACACGCTGTCTAATAGAAAGCCACACTCAAGTCCAGAAAAACAAAAGAGAGGAACCATATTTTATGGACTTCTGAGGGGCCATTTTCAATGAAGAGCCTATTGGAGGAAACTGGAAGTTCAAAGTACAGTGGCTGAATTATAGCAGTTGTTCATTGTCTAAACTGTTACTGGGCAAAGAGGAATCTTCTTTTCCTCTTGCTGAGGTAGTAAAGTAGTATCATTTCCTGTCAGAGATGTATGTTACATCTTTCCTGTTGGGGTCAGTAGGTATGTTGAATGGCCCATGTGGGCGAGTTACATCTATCTTGTTGGGGTCAGTAGGTATGTTGAATGGCCCATGCACGCGAGTTTTCTTTCCTAGCTTTCAGACTCCAGATTAAATGAAATTTCTGTTTATTAATTTTCACAGCTACTATAAACATCTGTGTGCAAGTTTTTGTATAGACAAAAAATTTCAAATCCTCTGGGTAAATACCAAGGAGCAAAATTGCTGGATTATATTGAAAGCGTGTCTAGTTTTGTAAGAAACTACCAAACTATATCCCAAAGTGGCTGTTCCATTTTGCATTACCACTAACAACGAAAAAGAGCTCCGCATCCTCACCAGCATTTCTTGTTGTAAGTATTCTGGTTTTGATCCATTCTAATAGGTATGTAGTGGTATCTTGTTGTTTTAATTTGCATTTTCTTGATGACATATGATATGGAGCATCATTTTATATGCCTATTTGCCATCTGTATCTTCTTTGATGAGTTGTCTGTTAAAATCTTTGGTCCATTTTTTAATTGGGTTGTTTTCTTATTGTTGAGTTTTAAGAGTTTTTTGCATAATTTGCATAACAACCCTTTATCAGATACGTCTTTTGCAAAGATTTTCTCTCAGTCTGTGGCTTGTCTTCTCACTCTCTTTACACTGTCTTTCACCGAGCAAAAAAAAAAAAAAAAAATTAATTTTGATTAAGTCCAGATAATCAATTATTTATTTCCTGGATTGTGTCTTCAATGCCGTACCTAAAAAATCATCACCTAACCTAAGATCACCTAGAGTTTCTCCAGTGTTTTCTTATAGAAGTTTTATAGTCTATCCTCTATATTTAGGTCTGTGATCCATTTTGAGTTAATATTTGTGAAGAATATAAAGTTTGTGTCTAGATTAATTTTATTTGCATGTGGATATCAAATTGTTCCAACCTCATTTGTTGCTGAAAGTTTTTCATCGATGCTCTGTATCAGTTTAGGGAAGTTCATGTCTATTTTATGTTTGCTAAAAGCTTTTATCAGGAGTGGAATTGGTATTGTGTAAAGCCTTTAAAGAAAATTGAAATGATCATAAGGTTTTTTTAAATCTAGTCAGTTAAAATTGTGAATTACATTGACTAATTTTAAATAAAGTATTTTTGAATTTTAAAAACTTATTACAGAAAAGTTGCAAAGACATCAAGGAGGGTTCTTGACTTTGATTTATTATTACTTCTTGTTGCATTTCCAAATGCTATCACTTTAAGTAGAGCAGACATATTTAAAGACCTTTTCAAATTGGTCTGTTGACTGTTTCAGTAAAACTTAAGTTTCCCTGTTTGTGGAGTTTCTTATCTGTCTTCAAACACTGTTGATTCTCGATTTCGTTCTGACCTACAGTAGCAGAACCACTTGATTTTTAAATATCTGGTGATCTTGCTAAATGTTCTAAATATACTGTTGGGTTGGCTATTGTGATTCAATATCTTGCTCTGTGATTTGAGAAGCACTACACTTTTGGGATTTGCCAGTTATTACCTGCCCTAACCTTTTTTTCTGACCATAACACTAACATATACTGCCATAGAAGGGCAGTGCTTAATCACCATTTCTGACTGCTATCAGAAGTTTTGGTGACAGCAT
>NW_011888783.1:1685449-1693569 GCF_000151845.1 Pteropus vampyrus | reverse complement strand
TTTGCATGTGGATATCAAATTGTTCCAACCTCATTTGTTGCTGAAAGTTTTTCATCGATGCTCTGTATCAGTTTAGGGAAGTTCATGTCTATTTTATGTTTGCTAAAAGCTTTTATCAGGAGTGGAATTGGTATTGTGTAAAGCCTTTAAAGAAAATTGAAATGATCATAAGGTTTTTTTAAATCTAGTCAGTTAAAATTGTGAATTACATTGACTAATTTTAAATAAAGTGTTTTTGAATTTTAAAAACTTATTACAGAAAAATTGCAAAGACATCAAGGAGGGTTCTTGACTTTGATTTATTATTACTTCTTGTTGCATTTCCAAATGCTATCACTTTAAGTAGAGCAGACATATTTAAAGACCTTTTCAAATTGGTCTGTTGAATGTTTCAGTAAAACTTAAGTTTCCCTGTTTGTGGAGTTTCTTATCTGTCTTCAAACACTGTTGATTCTCGATTTCGTTCTGACCTACAGTAGCAGAACCACTTGATTTTTAAATATCTGGTGATCTTGCTAAATGTTCTAAATATACTGTTGGGTTGGCTATTGTGATTCAATATCTTGCTCTGTGATTTGAGAAGCACTACACTTTTGGGATTTGCCAGTTATTACCTGCCCTAACCTTTTTTTCTGACCATAACACTAACATATACTGCCATAGAAGGGCAGTGCTTAATCACCATTTCTGACTGCTATCAGAAGTTTTGGTGACAGCATTGGGTTTTTTTATCAAATAGCCCAAATATTCCAAATGCCACCTAACAAATCTTGAATCTGTAATCCAGTCTATGACTAGTCCAGATTAAATCTATCCTGATATAAATAACATAATACTAGTTAATTAAAGGACAACTTTCTTCACTGTTGTTTTTCCATTAATCAAGTAGAGCCATCATTCTATCTACAGGAATTTTTCAAAACATTTGGTTTGTTGATAATAAGTGATATTTCAAACTAGGCTAGATCTCTGCTGTTTTGATCTGCTTTCTATAAGCATGATTCAATATTTAATCTATCATTGTTAAGGATTATTAAAAAATGCCTAGTTTGGGAATATAATGTTTTAAGTGTAATTTTGCATGATTAGTTAAAGAATAAGTAAAAACTCAGTGTACAATAAAAATTATCATGCCAAAATAAACAAAAGCCCCAGTATAACATTGATAACATAAAGGAATAACATATTTATGGAGTTAGTTTTAATATTTTTATTACATACCAGATATATGTCTCATGATTAGTATTTTCTCATTTATTACATAAATGCAAAATGTTACTCATGATTTCTAACTATTTATAACATTAATTTTAACTATTAAAAATCCGTAGCTTTGCCATGCTTCCATATAAACATGTAACAGTGTTGGCTACTTCAATGGATTTTATTACATCTTAGTATTTAAGTGGCATGGTAAAAAAAAAAAAAAAAATGCAAAGCATATGCAAATAAAATAGTAGGAGTAACAATTTTCTATACGCATGGAAGGATTTCACAAAATTCCCTCCATAGCAATTTTCCTGGTAGTAATTCAGTGGAAAAAAAAGGATCACTAATATTGTTTAAGGATTTGAAATACCAGCCAATTATTAGTTAACTTATTGTGTATCACTAAAAATATCTAGTGAAAATTGCTTGTCAAAATATACATAATTTTTTTAAATGTCTATAAAAGTGACAAAATATTCTCAAATTTTATTCCTTAATACAGTCTCCTTTATTCTATTTTCAGCAGTGGATTTAATAAAATAAAATGTCAACTTTCATGCTACAATGCATAGTCTGTAACTTGGAGAGGAATGGATTCTTGAATTGTATAAGGTCATATAAATATTGACCTTGATGATTATAAAAATCAGGTAGAATTTTCTAAAGGGACAAGATACACTGGAGTAACAAAATAAGCTTAATGAAGGCAGCTTATAATAAAAAGCTGTTCCTGAGGACATTTTAAGTGAAGAATAAAAATAAAATAAAATTGCAGGCTTGTAACTATACAACTTAAATACATTATTTTACTTTAATCAAATAATTGTCACATTTTTAATGCTTATGTGGAATTACACATATTCATTCATAAGACATGTGACACAGACCCTAACTACATCTAATTTATAGAGTAGTGAAGTACCCTCTCTGTCACCACCCCCATCAGTTATATTTATTTACAAAATATACAATGGATATCATGCAAATTGTAGTTTGTTTCTGGACTGATTAATCAGAAAAGTGTGCAGTATTTAATTTGAGTGTGTGTGTATATATATATATATATATATATATATATGTGCATATATATACACACACACATATATATGTGGGTATGTATGTACATATGTATGTATGTATGTATGTATGCATGTATGTATGTATGTATATATATATAAGGCAGGTTAAATATGTCAAATTCATAATATTTATTAATTCACTTGAAATATTTATTGAGAACATAGTGTGCTAAGTACCATTTAAAATAAATAAAACAGGATCTTTGGAAACATGGCAGACGGAGAGACATCCCCATATCTCTCCCCTTGAAACAACAATAAGCTAAACATCTAAAACTCAACAAAAAACACCCAAACTGCACACTAGCACATTTGAGTGTGGGATCTGCGCATAAGAGCTACCACAGGACAAAACCCCGGGAGTCAGGTGGTGGACTGGGAGAAATAAAGAAGCTGCCTCCTGCAGCCACCAGAGCTTCTTGTAGGTGGAGGGGGAGGGGAGTAGGAGTGGCAAGTTCCCTGAAAAGTCCTGCCTTGGAAAGCTGTGAGCTCACTGCGGCTCGTGGCGGGGTCCAGTCATCATGGCAGAAAGCAGAGAAGCGAGACAGCAGAAAAACAACAGTTGACTTATACCAGCTGCAGCTGCAAAACCAAAGTAGAGCCACAGCCCCAAACTCCAACCCAGAAGGCCCCTTCCCCCATACCCTCTGAGACCAAACACTGCAGAGCCCTAGGGGAATCTGAACAAACGCTACTGAAACTGTTGCTAATACTGACGGGGACTGAAACTGAGGGTAGTGAGTGAGATTAAACATATATCAGAAAATAAAAAGGCATTATTAAGACTTTATAGTCTTAATAATGGGATCCAAGAAGCTTAGACGCTACCTACTAGAAATCAAAAGAAAAGTGCCTTCTTTGCAGCAGGCTAAAGAGAGACTTTTATATAATAAATCTTTCTGGGAAAAAAAAGCAGAATACATTTCCATTAATGCCCAGGCAGAGAAATAGTCCATTAAACACCATGAACAACCAAGGCGACAAGGCATCTCAGAAAGAATGAGAAAAATCTCCAGAAAATAAGCTTGCAGACATAGAAATATGCAATTTAAGTGACAGAGAATTCAGGATGGTACTTGTGAAAAAACTCAGTGAGTTCCGAAACAAGTCATATCAACAATGTCAGGAATTGAAAAAAACATCTATATGAGCAGAGCAAGGAGACTGAAACCTTCAAAAAGAACCAAATAGAACTTTGGAGATAAAGAAAACATTACAAGAGTTGAAAAGTGAAATAGCAAGATTGGAAAATAGAGTCTGCCAAATGGAGGAAAGGATCAGTGATATCGAAGACAGAAATCTAGAAATAAATTGGAAGAAGAGAGAAACCGAAGAATGAAAATAATGAAAGAGAAATTCAAGAACTAGCTGATACCATTATATTTCCTCTACCTTCAGGAGAGGAAACATAAGAATAATGGGCAGTATTGATGACAAGGAAAAGGAGCAGGGACTAGAAAGCATTTTCAGACAAATAATGGATGAGAACTTCCCCAATCTAAGGAATGAGCTGGGGGTTGGGATTCAAGAAGTCAACAGAACATCCAATTATCTCAACCCCGAAAGGCCTTCACCAAGACACATTGTATTAAAATTATCAAAAATCAATGAAAAAGACAGAATTCTCAGAGCAGCCAGGGAGAAGAAAATGGTAATTTATAAAGGAAAACCCATTACATTATCCTCAGACTTCTCTGCGCAAACCTTACAAGCCAGAAACGAATGGAATCAAATATTTAAACTATTAAGTGAAAGGAACTGCCAGCCACGAATAATGTATCCAGCTAAGCTCTCCTTTAGATATGAAGGAGAAATTAATACTTTTCTAGACATACAAAAATTGAGGGAATTCTCTACAATAAGGCCTGCACTACAGGAAATACTGAAAGAGGTCAGCTCATCTAAAACAAAATAACCAAAAATATAATACATAATTAAGAGTAAGGTGAATAGCAGGCTGATAAAAGCAGAGGAGTGTAACTCTTACTAGGAACAGGGCATTATAACCTTAAAACAGGAAGAGATTTGCTATAGTAAGATAGTAATGAACGTTCAGCATACATAGGGACAAACTGAGATAATAATGAATGAAAAGGGGAGGATTCAAAGATCTAAATTCACAAAGGGGAATGGAGATAAGGCACACACAGAAGGAAATGGACGACTGTGTGTGTGCATGCATGCGCGTGCGTGTGTGTATATAACTATCCTTTACATATTCGTAATGGTAACTACACACCAAAGATTCAGAACTGAAGTATATAACATAAAACAAGAAATACCAGAGACAAAACCCACAAAAGCCAACAAAAATAAAGAAAACAAGAACACAAGGACAAGGAAATAATGGAAACACTGAGGTACCAGAAAGCAAAAGATAAAAATAACTATAAGAAGACCTCATATTTCAATAATCACCCTAAATATAAATAGACTGAACTCACCAATAAAAAGGCACAGAGTTGCAGAATGGATCAAAAAACAAAACCCAACTGTATGCTGCCTCCAGGAGACACATCTCAGCTACAAAGACAAATATAAATTCAAAATGAAAGGGTGGAAAATGATATTTCAAGCAAATGGCATTCAGAGAAAAGTGGGAGTAGCGGTACTAAAATTGGATGAAATAGACTTCAAAATAAAAAAGGGAAAGAAAGATACTGAGGGACACTTCGTAATGATAAAGAGAATCATGCATCAAGAAGACATACCATCTATTAATATTTATACTTCCAGTCAGGGAGCCCCAAAATATGTAAAACAATTACTAACAGAACTAAAGGGAGAAACAGACCAAATCACTATCATAGCAGGGAACCTAAATACCTCACTGTCGGATATGGACATATCATATCATCCAGACAGAAAATCAATAAGGAAATCACATCTTTAAATGACACATTAGACCAACCGTACATAATTGACATTTATAGAGCCTTCCATCCCAAAACAGCTGCTTATACATTCTTCTCTAGTGCACATGGAATATTCTCAAGAATCAACCACATACTGGGACACAGAGATAGCCTCAACAAATAAAAGAGGGTTGAAATGATACCAACCATATTCTCTGATCATAATGCTTTGAAACTAGAGATCAACTGCAAAAAGAAATCAGGAAGAACCACAAATACATGGAGAATAAACAACATACTACTGAAGAATAACTGAATCAGAGAAGAAATAAAAAGAGAGATCAAGAGATACATAGAAACGAATGTTAATGATAGTACAACATATCAAAACATTTGGGACATGGCAAAGTGGTTGTAAGAGGAAAGTCTATATCATTTCACGCTTACCTTCAAAAACAAAAACGAGCCCAAATAAACAACCTAACACTTCATCTTAACAAACCAGAAAAGGAAGAACAAAGGAAGCCTAAAGTCAACAGAAGAAAGAAATAATCAAAATTAGAGCACGAATAAATGAAATCGAAAACAAACAAACAAAAAACAATAGAAAAAAATAAATGTGACAAAGAGCTGGTTCTTTGAGAAGGTTAATAAAGTTGAAAAAGCCCTGGCTAGACAAACTAAAGAAAAAAGAAAAAGGACACAAATAAACAAAATCAGGGATGAAAGAGGGGAAATTACGACTGACATTGCAGAAATACAAAGGATCATACAAGAATACTATGAAAAAATACATAACACCAAATTTAATAACCTAGAAGAAATGGACCAGTACTTAGAAAAATGCAACCTTCCTAGACTGAATCAAGAACTAGAAAATCTAAATAGACCGATCAGCAGTATGGAAATTGAAACAATCATCAAAAACCTACCAAAAAGTAAAAGTCCAGAACCAAATGGCTTCACCAGTGAATTCTATCAAACATTCAAAGATTTAATACTTATTCTCCTCAAACTCTTCCAAAAAATCAAAGAGGAGGCAATACTTCCCAACTCATTTTATGAGGCCAATATTACCCCGATACCAAAACCTGGTAAAGATAACACAGAAAAGAAAACTATAGATCAATATCTCTCATGAACATAGATGCAAAAATTCTAAATAAGATACTAGCAAACCGAATACAGCAACATATTAAAAAATTGTACACCACGATCAAGTAGGCTTCATCCCAGAGGCACAGGAATGGTTCAACTTACGCAAATCAATTAATATGATACACCACATAAAGAAATTAAAAAATAAGAATCCTATGATTATATCAATATATGCAGAAAAAGCCTTCGACAAGATACAGCATCCATTTATAATCAAAACACTTAACAAAATCAGTATAGAAGGAAAGTACTTTAAACTAATAAAAGCCATCTATGACAAACCCTCAGCCAACATTATACTTAATAGTGAAAAGCTAAGTCTATGGCCATGCCACCCTGAACATGCCCAATCTCATCTGATCTCGGAAGCTAAGCAGGGTCAGGCCTGGTTAGTAATTAGATGGGAGACCATCTAGGAATACCAGGTGCTGTAGGCATTTAAAAAAACAAAAAGAAAGAAAGAAAGAATGAAAAAGAGAGAAAAACTAAAACCTTCCCTCTAAGATCAGGAACAAGGCAAGGCTGTCCACTATCACCACTGTTGTTCAATATAACATTGGAAGTCCTAGAGAATGCGATTATACAAGACAATGATATAAAAGGCATCTAACTAGGAAACAAAGAAGTCAAACTGTCACCATCTGCGGATGACATGATTCTCTATATAGAAAACCCTAAAGATTCCACAAGAACACTACTAGAAACAATAAGCAAATACAGTAGTTTCTGGATTCAAAATCAACATTCAAAAATCCAGAGTGTTCCTATACTCTAACAATGAAGTGTCAGAAAATGAAGTTAAAAAAAAATTTTCTTTTGCAATTGCAACAAACAATTAAATACCTAGGAATAAATTTAATGAAATGTGAAGGACCTATTTAATGGAAACTACAAGATCCTATTAAAAGAAATTGAAGAAGATACAAAAAATGGAAAGATATTCCATGTTCCTGGATTGGAAGAATCAACACAGTTAAAATGAGCATGTTACCTAAAGCATTATACAGATTTAATGCAATCCCCATCAAAATCCCATCAGCATTTTTTAAAGAAGTAGAACAAAAAATCATCAGATTTGTATGGAAGCACAAAAGTCTGAATTGCCAAAATCATCCTGAGAAAAAAGAATAAAGCTGGAGGCATCACTCTACCTGACTTGAAATTATACTACAAAGCGACAGTAATCAAAACTGCATGGTATTAGCAGAAAAAGAGACATGTGGAACAGCATTGAAAGTCCAGAAGTAAACCCATATTTATATGGGCAAATAATTTTCAACAAAAAAGCCAAAAACATACAGTGGAGAAAGGAAAACTTCTTCAATAAATAGTGCTTTGAAAACTGGAAAGCCACCTGTAAAAGAATGAAAGTAGGCTGTTGTCTATCACCACACACCAAAATTAACTCAAAATGGATTAAGGACCTGAATATAAGACCTGAAACAATAAAATGCATAGAACAAAACATAGGAACGGAACTCAAAGACCTTGGGCTTAAAAAGGATTTTATGAATTTGACCTCAAAAGCAACGGAAGTAAAAGCTAAAATAAATGAATGAGACTACATCAAACTAAAAAGCTTCTGCTCAGCAAAAGAAATTGTCAACAAGGTAAAGAGACAACCATCAGAATGAGAAAATATATTTGCAAACAACACCTCCGACAAGGGCTTAATATCCAAAATATACAAAGAACTCATACAACTCAATAACAACAACAAACAAAAAACAAATTGATCCAATCAAAAAATGGGCAGAGGTCCTGAACAGACACTTCTACCTAGAGGACATACAAATGGCCCACAAATATTTGAAAAGAT
>NW_011888783.1:1610096-1685036 GCF_000151845.1 Pteropus vampyrus | reverse complement strand
AAAGTAATACATAAAATGTATATTTTTATTATAAATGGTTAGTATATTTTAATAAATTTCACAAGAAAATAAAGTATGGATATTACTGTTCCACCAATATATGTTTCTGTATTTAGTTTATGTGTCTATGGCTAATGTAAAGGCTGGAATATGGTCTAGAACAAGATAACATTTTAATGAATGAAGAACATGTCTACATTATTTTTATCAATTATTCATATTTTATCTTATTCATAACAATGTCTTATTGACTACTTAGAATCATTTACCAAACTTCATTAAAATATAATATACTATATTTCACAGAAAAAATACTTTTTAAAAATATTTTTATTAAAATAATTATTTCTTGAAGAATATTAATTGATAACCTCCAGAGCATATGCTAATCAAAACAGAAGTCTTTTTTTTATTGTTGTATAATTTATTATGGTACTGAACTTTACTTTTTTAATAATTTTTTAAATTTTTCAATTATAGTTGGCATATAATATTATACTAGTTTTAGGTGTACAACATAGTGATTAGACATTTATAAAACTTATGAAGTGATCACCTCAATAAATCTAGTACCCCTCTGACACTATACATGGTTATTACACCATTATTGACTCTATTCTTTATGATATACATTACAACTCCATGACCGTTTTGTAACTATCAATTTCTACTTCTTAATCCCTTCCCCCTTTTTCACTCTCCCCAATCTCCCTCCCACTTGGTAACTCTCAAAATGTTCTCTGTATCTATCAGTTTGTTTCTGTTAATAAGGCTCCTAAGTCTCCCGGTCAGTAGAGTGGCTTTATGTAGCAGGTGTCCTATGGGGTCCACTGACACAGTTTTCTCTGGTCACCTGAGCCAGGTGCTCAAGTTTTGTCCCTTTTGTGGATTGTGTGCTCCCTCCTATTGTAGTTGAGCCTTGATTGCTGTTTCCACGTTAATGAGAGGCATTGATACTTGGGCTGATTGGCTGTGAGGATTGGTCAGTGAGGGACCGAGCTTATGGAGCAGGATTCACTTGAGAAGGGCTCTGGTTCATGCTCAGTCTGTCTTTTGGGTGTATCCTCCTCAGATGCAGCCCTGGGTAGTGCTCCAGCTCCAGTTGAAGCATGCCACTGGGCGTGCCAGCCCAAGGGCCTACTAGGAGATGCCCAGCTGCAGGCCAAGTTCAGCAGCAGCCTGTGCACTTCCAGGACCAAATGGCAAGCAATCCACAGATGGCAGTCACCCGTGCTGGGCTTAGAGGTGCCTAGAGAGGCCAAGCAGGGAACCAAGGCCAGCTGCTGCTTGTGCCGGGCTTGGGGCTATTTAGCAAGAGGTATAGGGCATACCAAGGCCAAATGCTGCTTCTTTGGGTTTTGTGAGCCTTTGAGAGATTTTAGGAAAGTCCACAGCATGAGCCAGGACAGGCAATTTGTATGGAATAAACCACTGGAGGTAGCTTGGGTGGGCCCGCAAGTTGGGAAAGGTGGGGTCTCAGGGAATCAACTGAGTGGAGCAACTTGTGTTAATCAGGTTGAAGGAGACTCAGATATGGTAGCCACCTGCCTGTGTACTCTGGGACCTGTGAAGGCTCAACAAAGGAACAATGGATACTGCGAATACTTCTGTCCAGAAGAAAGCCATCCCTCCAGCCCTTGCCCTGAAGCCAGATAACTCAGCTCCTCCCCGTGTGTCTCTGACACTCTTCTAGCAGCTGCCCCAGTGCTGGAGCTCAGAGTGAGTGAGTCCGACAGCGAGTAAGTTTGCCTGTGGGTCTTTTAAGAGGAAGGTCTGTGACTCCCATTGCCTTCTGTCTCACTCAACCACAGTCTCCACTGGTTTTTACAGCCAGAGGTTATAAGGACTTCTCTTTCTGGCACTGGAACCCTGGACTAAGGAGCCTAGTGTGGAGCCAGGACTCTCACTCCTTAGGGTGGGGTCAAGGGTGTGATGGCTTCAGTCAAAATAATCCTCCCGACAACTGTCACACACAGTTGTGAGATCAGCCCCTTTTGAATCTCTGCCCCTACTACCAGTCTCAAGGTGACCTCTTGTGTATGTCTATAGTTATTGGACTTCTGTTCAGCCAGATCTCAGATCTCAGGCTACTGCCAATGATGATTGTTCTATAGTTTCGTTGTAATTTTGATATGGTCATGAGAGGAGGAAAGCACAGCATCTAACTTCTACCACATCTTCAAAACACAAGTCTTTAATTAGCAAATTTACATATTATTATTCCATTCTCTGGATACTACAGTACCTGATATTTCAAGTTATTGCTCCTGCCTATATAATTTTTTTTGAACACAGAAAGAAACAGCAACAGCTAAAAATGTGACCACACCTGAAATAATTTCCCTTTATCTAATTTAATACATTTTCATTATAGTCTACAGTGTACCAGCTATGGAACTTAGCCCCAGGATTTCAAAAATACCTATATTTCAGAAGATTGCAATTTTATAGTAAAAGTTTTTACATTTTAGACTGCTTTTAAGGTACAGCTAAACTACAACTTGGTCTACTCCTAATTATATTCATAATAACTTTATTGAAGTATAATTAATTTACACACAAAAATTACTCATTAAATTATTCAGTCGAATAATTTTTAATAAACCTATGATTTTGCAACCATAAATACATTCATTAGAATTTTCAAGTTACCCATCAAAATCTTTCTTGTTCTTATTTGCAAACAATCTCATTTGCATCACTTGACATAATCAACCACCAATCTATAGATGTACTTTTTCTAGAAATTTCTAAAAATGGAATCATAAGGCATGTAGTCTTTTAGATATGGCTTCTTTCATCTAGGCTTAAGGTTTTGAGGTTGATTTATTTTGCAGACTGAGTTAGGTTTATTTCTTTCTATTGTGAGTAGTATGTCATCATATAGATATACCACTTTGTGTTTATCCATTAATTAGTCAGAGGGAGATTAGATTGTTTTCAAGTTTTGGATATTATGAATAATGCTGATATGATCTTATACATACAAGTCTTTGTGTAGATTTTCAATTCTCTAATAGATAACTAAGGCTAAGCGAGAATTACTGGTAAGAATATGTTAAACTTTTTAAGAAATAGTTTTTTCAAATTGGTTTTACCATTTTTATGTCTCTACCAATAATGCATTGAAGATTAATTTCTCCAAATTATTCACAATACTTGGTATTTTCAGTCTTTTGGATTATCACTATTCTAGTGGGGTATTAGTGGAATTTCATGGTGGTTTAATTTACATTTCTCTGATAATTAAAGATGTAGAACTTTTTGTGTGTGTGCTTACTAGATATTTCTATATCTTCATTGGGGAAATGTCAATTCAAATGTTTGCCCGTTTCTTATTTATGTTGTTTGTTCTTCTCACAGTTGAGTTATAAGAGGTTTTTTATGTTGTGGATATACTTACTTTATCAGATATATGATTTGCAAATATGCGCTTTTAGTCTATGATTTGACTTTTCATTTTTTTAATGGTGTCATTTGAAGAACAAAAGTGTAGGTTTGGTAGTGTACTCAAAAAGTGCAGCCACTTCTAAAGACTCAATTGGCTTTCACTCTATGCCAGACTCCTTCAAGTCTTCATGATATAGCCACACAGGTTTATATGGGCATTCTATTGAATCTCAGCTCCAAAATCTTTTTGATCATTTTTGTTTGAACTCATTTTATTTTAAGTCTTTTCCCACAGAAAGCAAATTTGAATTTTTTTCATATTAATATTTCTGTATCTAATGCTTATCTGACTTTTATTAATCTAATCATTTCTTTGTGTTGCCCTTATATGGTGTCAGTTTATTCCATCTATGATAGATGAGGTAATCTACATGCTTTCTTCCCATTCATTCTACTATCTCTTCTTCTCTTTTCTTGGTTATTATATTATTATTTCTTATGTTATAATAGTTTAGAATATTATTATTATGTGATAGAACATTAGTTCTAATTCATTTAAAAATGAATTTTTAAAATTAGGCTTGTAATTTTCTCCTTCACTTCTTGGTTTTTGAAGCTGATCTTATTATTTTCTTTATTGACAGGATTCTTAGAAATATGATCTCTATGAGTTTCTGCATGTTTGAAAATATATGTCTCTTTCATTTTATACATGGATGATGATTTAAATGCTTTGGACAACATTTAGATCCCATTTTTCTCCAGATATGTAGACTCCAAAATGTCCTTATGTCAAATGTTGCTTTATAGAAGTTTTAAAATAATTCAATTACTGTACTCTCTATAGATGATTTTTTGAGGGGAGAGGGATAGAGAGTCTATAAACCTGTATAATTATTGGCCTTCAAAATACCTTTGCTCAGCTATCATCAGTATTAATAGGTCAATATTAGTTTTTTTCTCTTCTGAGAAAAATTATTTTCTTTCAAACTTTAGACTCCAGATTTTCTTAATGTAGTTCTGTTAAAT
Source organism: Pteropus vampyrus (assembly GCF_000151845.1). Taxonomy (NCBI): domain Eukaryota; kingdom Metazoa; phylum Chordata; class Mammalia; order Chiroptera; family Pteropodidae; genus Pteropus; species Pteropus vampyrus. The sequence goes on along the minus strand of NW_011888783.1, from coordinate 1,680,617 downwards.
TATATTTTTGAAGACATTTCTTTTCCATTTGTTTTTTTCTCTTGTTTAGGACATTCAAGACATTAGTTATTAATATAGTAAATCATTTTGTATTTTCTGTTTTTCATTGCTCACTATTTTTAACTTTTATGTTCTGCACTATTTTTCTTTGAAAACATGCAAGTCGGTGATTTTAAACTTCAAATAATTATTTCTATAATTATTTTTCTATTAATCTTTTCTTATTTCAAAAATCCATCCTGATCAAAAGTTTAACTTTGAATACCACATTTTAATCTTTTCTTTCCTGTGAACATTTTTCTCATTTTATTTTGCATATTTAATATGTTTTGTCTTTTCAATATATTCATCCTTGAAATTGAGATTTTCTTCATTGTCCAACTACTTGATGATGGATACTGTGAGATTGTGACCAAAGGACTACATATTAGTAGCATTAAGGTCAAGATTTAGTTTATTATCCCACTTTGCATTTTTTAAAAGACCCTTCTGTTCCTGTGTAAAATAAAGTAGAGGAGTACTTGAAAGATTAAAAACAATAATAGAAATTTAGAAGATAAATTAAAATTGGAGGAGTTAGTGATGGCTTCATTAAAAGCAGTGCCTACCACATTGGAAAGAATAGAGAAAATATAAGCCATATTTTGGTAGTATCTTTTAAGATGGGATATTTTAGACAGTTTTTGAAGTACAATTAAAAATGTCTGTCAAAGAAATTTGAAAGTTGTAGAAGAATCCCCAATATTATAGAAAAGAAGAAGGGTATGAGGAGGTCAGATATAGCAAAATGTGTAATTAGTTTTTCAAGTTGTAAGTCAAATTGTTTGGACAAAAAAAAAAAGCAAACTAAAATAATAGCAGTCATACAAATAAAAAATTAATGCATCCTATTATTTCCATAAACTTGTTTACAAAAATTTAAATAAAATAAATATGTGTACATAAATAATATTTTGAATGTGCTAAAGAAGGTCAACAGTTAAGGCATTTCTGAACTGTTATCAATACTACTGGAAGTGATGCTTTATGTGCAAATTTATATGCAAATTGGTATGATTGAATTTTTGAAAAAATGCTAAGCAATTGTGAACAAGAATTCAGTAATTACATAAACTACTATTTTAAAAATTGTGCAGATATAAGTGCCTTACAACGATAGACATGTATTCTCCCAAATAACTGACGTTGAAATTTCCTAATCCAAATATTATTTTATTGATAAAAATATCAATATGTTTATTGAAACAAATTGGATAGTAATATGTAAACACATAGAACTCGAGTACATTTTTAAATGAATAAATGTCTGGATTGAACAGAAAATATATGATATGGACACAAGGAACTTTAGATTTTCTGGAAGACATATACATATATTGTCAATATAAAATAAATTTAAATTTGACTGATAAGATATATTGAATGACAGATCTCTTTCCTGTATAAATGTGCAGGGAAAACTCCACATTTCTGATGCCTTTGCTTTTGGGTGTATAACTACTTACTATTTTATCATTCCACATTTATTAGATATTCGCAGTTAGGTTGCTCATGAAATGAATTAATCTGTTATTAATTAGTATCATATATCTTATGATTCTTTTGGCTCTGAATTTACCACTTTTGTCTCTGAAACTTACCACTAATGAATAAGAAATTTTCTTTTTCTGTCTCACTTTTAATAGTTTTAAAAACATGTTTGTGCTAAAGAAATATATCTCTCTTTACATTCTTCAACAGAATGAATGTAAAGCATTTATGACAGTTTGTTAATTTACACTCCATACTATGCAAATAGCTGATATTAACATGATGAATCTCTAGACAGAGGCTCGCACTGAAATTACTTTGTTACCATACTGTTTTTGAACTCATGATTGAAAATGCAATGTTTATAAACTGTGCCAGACATGTTTTTTATCAGAGTAAATTAGGTAGAAAGTATTACTACAAGTCATTTTAGCTTTGCTACATTATTTTAGAGTTTTAGACAGTTGCTATGACCATTTCTATACTTTGAAATTATCAATGATATTATGTGTTTTTTTGAATGTATAAGCATCACATTCTACATTATTTTTTATAGATTTTAATATAAATTAGATAAAAAATGAAGAAGTAAACTGCTGAAGTAGTCAGTAATCATAATCACTTGGACAGTGTCCAGAAACAAAGACAGTCTCTCATTTGAATGCACAAAAACATGTATAGTGGTTTATTTATATTAAACAAATAGAAATCCATTTGTATACGAGGATGTGGAAAGACTGGGGAAACATCAGAGTGATAAACTGTAATCTATAACACCCTATAGATGAGAAAATCATTGTATCTGAAATAATATAGTACCTACCTCTTCCTATTTTCCCATAAAGAAAATGACATAATTGAGAGCCATCAGCTAAATATTTAACCAAATTCTTTGGCTTCTGTTATTATAAATGTTTGCTCAGAGAATGAAGATTTATGTACATTGCAAATGAAATATTTAATGGTGAAAATTTAGGAGAAGTGACATTAAATGCCTCTGGAAGTGATCTTCAGGATGTTGTTAAATCTGATAAATCTGTTGAAGATTTATGCAGATTCCTTCAGATTGAACAGAGACATAATTTTAGAGAAACATGTATTCGGGGGGGAAAAAATGGATATTCCTAGTATGAAGACATCGAGGATTTTCTTGGGACTTATTGTAGATCTTCATAAATATATTTAGTATAGGCTCGCAATTTTAAGGCATTAGAGATGGTTTAAAAACTAAAGATCTCTCTTACAAAAGGCTTCTATTTGTAAGCTTTAAATTTGGAATGATCTTCCCTTATATTTAATTGTCAACAGTCCCAAAATAAAAAAAAAAAAGTTATTTACAGTATTTAGCTTTCTGATGTGATATTATAGAGAGCTAAAGTTCAGAGTATTCTTCAACCTAGTGGCACATACATGAAATAACCATACCATCTGGAGGAGTTCCAGTTGGGACAAAGGGAGGACTTTATCATAGCTGAAAGGGATGGGCACACTATGCTGTGGAGAAAGTTTTAAGTAGAAATTCCAGGAGGTCAAATGGTGAAAAATTTCCCTTGTCCTTTGTTTTAAGAAGAAGCTGACCTTATAAAGGAAGTTGGAGGAAAGGGAGAGGGTGATAGCTAATGATTCTAAGCCACGTTAATAAAGAAGATATCTTGAGAACTTACATTGTGGAGAGCTTTGAACATAACTAGACCTTATTTGGGGAGAATATAGAAAAAAAGTTGGTTTAGTTTATCTGTCATTTTATTAACAGGAGACTATTAACCATCATTTGTTTGTTTTACAATTGTAATACGATTCATATTCACATTGAAGACTGAATCATTGCAATATCATGAAATACTTTTGGCATAATCAAAGAGAGATTAGATCATGTTCAGTATACTTTTGGCAAAATCAAAGAGAGATTAGATCATGTTCAGTATCAAATTCTATTGTTTTATGAAAAATAATAAATGCATACTATCATTTATTATTCAGAATTTTTGTATAAAATAATTATGGTATATCTTAATTATGTGTTATTTATAATCGGGACTTTGTAAATAGGAATTTAACACATAAAATCTGCACACATTATGTAAATCATACTAAATATAATTGTCATTGCGAATTTTCTGTAAGAGTCAATTGATTTGGTGAAAAATCAGTTAAGCAAGTAATTACTTTTAATTGTCTATTTAATGAGCCCAATAGTTTAAATCATTTGTCTAGTGTAGATGCAGAATTAAATATTTGGTGACTAATGTGTGAAGAGACAAAAGCATGTGTATTTGAATTTAAGTATCTTCACTTGGTAAATATTTATAACTTTTCTTTTTCTTCTTTTACATACATGTAATGAAACATATCTTTCAATTTTATTGTAAAATTAAATTAAAAGATACATATAAGTTTGACACATAATAGATGTTTAAAACATTTTTCTTCTTTTCCCTCTTTTTCCTCAACATGAATTAAGATGTTATTTATCCATAAAGAAAGTGCCGCCATTGTTGGTGACATATTTTTCAGAAAACTTATCCCTCATATATTTTCTTATAAAGACTTATTTCACTTATCTCATTATACATTTCACATTTTAGAACCCTACTTTCACAAACTGCAATGATTATCAATGATATTTTAAAATTAATTAATGTTACTAAAGATGTGCCATTGTAATAATAAAACATTAATGATTCTGGCTTTCTGAAGAATTACCTTAAAGGTTAAGGGAATAACCAGTGTAGGATGTAGATCATTAAGATGAAACACTCAGTTCTTTGCATAATTGCAAGTCTTTTTCTCATTTGTAATCGTTTTCTTTCCTATTGTTGCTTTTTTAAAGTAGATGTTTATTAACTCTTCCATAAAGCATGTGAAACAATTCTAACTGCATTAGTTTTAATTGCTAATTTATGAAAGTTTGTTTGATTATGATGCTTGATTTTGAGGTTAAAGAACAATTTGAAATGATTATTTCAAAGAACACCTTGAACATTCAAAATTCTCAAAGAAAATGATAACATTTATTTTATGAATCAGTTCAATTTATCTCAAAAAATGCACATACTGATTCCTACTCTGTATAAAACAATGATGTATATTAGATGAGAATACACTTTTCTAAAACTAGATATAAGTTTTAATTCTATTTACATCAAACTAAAATGACTTTCCCATTCATACAAAAAAATCCAAGGTCAAATACTATGTCCTGTTTGGTATTTTCTCAATGTTTCACTTAGAGTTAATTATTCCTTTCTATACAATTCTAATGAGTATTTGTTGTATATCCTAAATTTAACAAAATTATCTTGAGGTCTGATTTTGACTAATATTGCATCATAAAATTACTACATTCAGATGGCTGTACTTCCAGTAATTTCCAAGGAGCACCTATTAGATCAATCATCTGCACAGAACAGGTCTCAATTCTGTAAATAAATGAATGAACAAACAAACAAACAAATAAATAACTAGCTACCAAAGTCACTGGAGAGTAAGCCAGAACACGCAGGAATTGAAGGGTAGTCTACACTTAGGAAAACAGAATAGCATTAGATAATTTTTCTATATTATATGATATAGAAAATTATATGATATATTATTATATAATATATATTTCATACATTATGTGGATTTTTGCCTTGTAGAAAACTTAGTCTTACTGAATTGAAGAAGTAAAACAGCTCAGGAAACCAAATCAGCTGGATAGTGAGAGGGTAAATTCCTGTATGGAAGGAGCTACAAAGGGCTTATATTTTGTATATAAACTACACCTCTGACTGGTTTCAAAATGTACATGTGTAAAAGAGATTCTAAGCAACCCACTTAAAGATAAAATAATTGAATAGAGATTTCTTTTGCCACGTACTGCAAGAAAAACCAAGTTGGGAGTTTTAGTTTACCCACAATTATCGTATATCAAAAATGCCTATTTAAAAATACCTTCCAAATGAATATAATAGAATCCAGAGTCTAAAACATAGTCTCTACTTTATAATGGGTGTAACCTAAAATTAATAGGTTTATAAAAATAAGTAAATGTGAGCCATATTCAAAAATGGAAAAAGAAGGAAAAATAATATAATGTTGGTCATGGCCAAAAAAAAGATTCTAAAGAATCTATTGAAACTATGCTCAAAGACCAAAAAGAAATTTATGCTTGTTATGAAAGAACAAACTGGGCATTTCAACAGTTAACTACAAACTATAAAAACGTAGACATAATAAAAATAAATAAATAATACAACACCTGATATAATTTTTTTTTAATTACTAGATGGACTTGCCAGTGGAACATGTGCTTAACAGTGGAACACAAATAACAGAGGAGTGAATTTTGAATACAAAGCAATAGAAATTAACCAATCTAAAAAATATTATAAGAAAAAAAATAGAAATGAACAGAGCCTAATGGACCTGTTAAAACATATCAAAATGTCTGATATGCATGTAACTGAAACTACAAAATGAGAGGATAGAGAAAATTTACCAAAAAAAAGTACTTATAAAAGTAAGGGAAAAAAAAAAAAATCCCAGATGGATCGAGAGACAAATTTATAGGTTCTGAATACCAGAGAATCACAATTAGGACAAATACAGCAATGTGACTACTATCCATCACATCCAGGTTTATCATAGTTAATCTGTTGAAGATCAAAATTAAAGATAAAGCCTTCCAAGCGGCCAGAGAAAAATGATATAGTGAGCATAGAGCAACAATAATAAGCATAACTACTGGATTCTCAGTAGAAAACATGAGGGATAGAAGACATCTTTTAAAAACTATAAGTTAATAATAATTTGTCTACTTTTAAAAATAATCTATCAATTTAGAATTCTGTATCAAGTAAAATTATCATTTAAGAATGAAGGCAAAATAAAGACACTTGCAGGTCAAAGAAAACAAAGAGAATTTGTAACCAGCAAACCTGTACTATAATACTAAAGGAAGATGTTCAGGCTGAAGGGAAATGATACTGAATGGAAACTCAAATCACCCAGAAAAATAAAGAGCATCAAAAATGTTAAATATGTGAATAAGTATAAAGGAGGTTTTTTTCTTAAAATCTTTGAAATATACATGACTCTTTGGAGAAAAATTATATTGTCTCATGGTGCTTATAACATGTAATACATGTCAAAAATAGCATAAAGGATAGGGAGGAATAAATTATAAAAAGTTAGAAAAATTATAATCCATATATATGTATATGTTTATGTATATAATGTGTATATATACATACATGTGTATATATATATTTTGTGTTTGTGTGTGTGTATATATAGAGAGAAACAGACAAGACAGACAGAGACAGTGATGAGGTAGAGAAATAGAAAGAGAGTTATAAGTTAAATTATAACTAGATAAACTGAAATGGAATACCAAAAAAGCCTTCAGTTAATAAAAGGAAAAAACAACAGGAAATAAATTCTCAACTAGGAAAAGTAAACCCAACTAGATCAATGAGATTACCATCAATGTTAGTGAATTATAAATATTTCAAAATTATATCTGCCAAATATTCAAGACGGAATAATTATATTGTGACTTGCGGTAAAATCACTATTTAGTGAAAAAAAAAAAAAAATGTGGCTAGGTCAGCTTGCAACTCAGTTTTCCAAATGTTTTTCCTCAAGAAAACTGTGGAATTTCTATGTGATTTAAGTGTACTTTTCATTTTGTCACACAGAATATTAACATAAATAATCAAATACCATAATTTAATAAAAATAATGTTTACTATTTAAACAAGGTTATTTTTAATCGACACTAGTTTTCTTGTTATTTTAACTGTATGTATGGCAGTGAAAAGTTCAGTAACTACTAGAACAGACTGGAGTGACTACCTAGGTACATGTTAGGTACCAGCAGTTTACCCACCATTGATTTTGCTCTGTTTCAAATATCAACAGTTTTAGAAAGATAGATAACAAAGTGATTACTTTGAAAATAGTTTTATTTTGCACATTCTCTGAAAAGATCTCAGGGCCTCCTTGTAGTCCACAATTTACATTTTGAGGATATGTGTTTAATAGGATTAAAAATAAGCAAATAATTATGTATTCTAAATTATTATGCATTCAAGAAAAATGTAACATTTACATATGTTTCCCGCATATTTGGTGATATTTTGAAGGGGTGATTTAAAAGTCAGTATTCATAACTTAGAAAGTAATATACAGTATAGTCTTTCACATCTGTAAATGTAGAGGGAAAAAGTCAGTTTTTAGTCAATGCAGTTTAGTCATGATCATTAAAATTGAAAGGCTGTTGTTGCCAATGAAATATTGCTCTTCACCTACTGAAAAGCACATTTATTTTTACTCAGTACCATGAAGGTTAGAGTTGAAATACATCTTTACAGTGTACCTAAGTCATAATGAAAAATGTGACATTATAAAAAAATGTGAATGATGATAGCCACTCCTAACAGCTTGATCTCATAATTTACTTATTGGAGGCAGCACAGGCACCATAACCTGCTGACTGTTTCTAAAGTGTCAGAAGATAGTTTTGGGGAAATATGTTGTCATGCATGTATAAAGATGATGCCATCAATCCATTGGATTAGTTATTCAATGTTAGTGACAGATTTACACTTATTCCCCATCGAGACACTTTTTTCCACTTACTCTTACTCTACCTTTTTGACCACCAAAACACTTTATTTGTTGAAGAAACTGTGAAGATAGGGCAATATGTGGAATATGACTAAAGATATCTGATTATAATAAGATTGAGCTTCTTACTCTTATTCACGTACTTTCATTGGTTACAGACTGTATAGAGAGAATTTAAATAAACCTAACATATTCTGTGCCAAATCCCTTTATTTTGTATATTCGTTTATTTAACAACGTATCTTTCTATTTGCATAAATACAACAGATATATTCTCCTATAAATGCTGTATGAGTTGTTTCATTCTTCTGTTCTAACATCTGCTGTAACACTTAGCTGGTTCTTAAAATAGCCTGCCATAAATTCGTTAATGTGATAAAACACATAAGGACTATAATCTAGGAAATCTTGACAAAAGAATTGAAGATTTTTTTGGTAGTATGTAAAAGAGAGAGCTTAGTAAGCTGTTATTTCAAGGAGATGAATTGTATTGTTAGTAAAAATATCAACCAGAGTGCTAGAGTCTCAAACTACTAACTTTGGAATTCAGTGTCTTTATTATAAAGATATAAGTTTTAGGAATCTCATTCAGATACCATTTTATATTCTTTTGGTTATCCTCAATAATAACCAGTGTCTTCATCTTTTTGATAGTAACTTATAATTGCAATACCTCAAACCCATTTAGAGTCTTACCTAATAATCAAGGTATGAGACCTCTAGTGAAATTTGTAGTGAGGTTAAAATTAGTGAAATTGTATTTTAGAAGGCAGTACCAAAAGAGTTGTATCAATCTATACCAACGTTATTCAGTATGTGGAGCTCCCTAACTGCACTGACCGATTCTTATACTAACACTAGTTTAAATATATTAAACTTATATTAAATTATTGAAAATTATATTCCTATATTTATATGCATATTATTGGAAATTGAAATGTATGCAAATCTTTTGTGTAATTGACTGTGGTATATTAGTGGTTACAAAATAACTGAGTTATTTTCCTGAGAATTATCTAATCCAATAAGTTTTCAGCCATTTCATTTCATCTATAACATATCATACCTTCCCCATGTCTTAGGAAACATTTGTTATATGCCTTTAACATAGACACATTTTTCTTCTGAATTACTTGACCCCCACATTTCATTGAAGAGCCAAATATGTGCAGTCATAAAACACTATAATTCTTCTTTATAGCCATTATAACAACTTATTGTAGTTGACTCTTGAACTTGTATCCCTATTGTGCCTGGTATGGTACACCATCTTAATCTTCTACTAATACCCCAATTGCTAGAATATTGAGTATCTCTGTGCTGAAGATGGTAGTTGCCTCACATAAGTTTTCATCTAGTCAATAAAGGAATGTGTAACTTATTCATTTTGCTTTTACAAAGGACATTTCTAAAGAGCCATTCTATCTTCACCACTCTCTGTAGGACTGATCGAGACCACTGTACCAACTACATCACAGTTCAACACCTCTTTCTGACCAGTTCTGCTTCAATTGCTTTCTCAAAAGTTTTATTCTTGAAAGCTCTTCCCATAAAACCTCTTGTATGCAAATCTGAGTCTGTTTTCTAAGAACAAAGACCTAAGGAATTTTGTTCTGCAGCTTCCCAGGAAGCAAACGCTGATATGTAATTGTGCAGTTGGACCACTCACCATCAGCTCGCAATGAGGGACAAATCACTGGTAGTATGATGAATATGGATAGTTCCTGACATTTTGTAGCAGTGTCATTGTTACATTTTATGAGTGATAAGGTGGTAAACTAAAGTGGAATACCTATAGAGGTTCATTTATTAATGGGTGCAACATATCAGGTCTTTAAGAGGTAAGAGGAAAGTAGTAATTATAAGAAGGATGACATTTGATAGCTGTTGTGGAGACAATCAGTGCATTGGAAAAAGCCAATGAAAGGCTGAAGGTGATTAATCACCAGTTTAGGTGAACTGTAACAGCCAGAGGGCCTCTTTAGTAGCATATAAAAAATTTCTCACCTCAACTATAGGGTACTAAAAGCTATGAATTGAGCACAGGACATAATTAAAAAGAAACAGAGCTTCCAAAAAGGTTGACATTTTATTAATTTAAGTCTGCTATGCTAGTGTCATAGGACTGTTGGGCAGAATTGTAAATTTGAGATATAGGATAGGGATCCTTGAATTAAAAGCACTCAATAATATTGAATTACAGATCCTCCTGAATGTTCTGGGGCTGTAAAAAATGGTCCAGTCCTATCATTTGAAAGCCAACTCTTGCTGAAGCCCTGTGCCTTATCAAACAATGTAAACATTCAATAGATTCTATCCCCATCTCTCTTCCTATCCACAAAAACAATAGTTCAATTTACACCATTACCTAAGAGATAAAAAGAACTATACCTTATTGGAGCTGCAAGAGCATGACAAGTATACATGAGGACAAATACTAAGTTTCCTGTATCAAGAGTGGGATAAAGGACTGTGTATCTTTATGGAAACACTCTCCTTGGATACAAGATTTAAAACTCTGTCAAGGACTGAGAGGTGGTAGGGGAACTAAAAGGGAGATCTGCTTACACAAGGTGTTTTGATTCCTAAGAGTTTGGAAATGTAAAGGCCTACCCTAATTACAATAGAAATTCCAGAATATTGTGAAGGCCCATGAAACATTAGAACAAAAAGCTCAACAAAATGAAAAGCGTATCTCGGAAGGCTGAAAACATACATGTCAACTATGGTCTGTGTGATGGCACAGAAGTCACTCTATTTACCACATAAAAGAAATGTACTGGCACAACGAGGTGCTAATACCTCTGAGAAGCTCATTGGTGTTTTTTTTGTTTGTTTGTTTTTTGTTTTTTTTATGTAGCCTGAAGCTAGGAAGGCTGTTCAAGAACTATATTTCTTAATGATAAAGGTGAACGTTGGATCACCTTGTTTCTGATGGTTAAGGCCATGGCCTTAACCATCAGAAACAAGGTGAAGACAATTATTTTAATATAAGAATGACAGAGTGGCAGCTAGAAGGCTTGTCTTATTCAAAACTATCAAGATGGCTTTCCATGGTATCTCTAGTGAAAAGATAGATGGATAGCAACAAAGGAATTTCTCAATCAAAATAAATCAAACATGACTTGATTTTAAAATAAACCAAGAGACTAAGAATAGTGGCAGCAGTACAAAGTCACAATATCTTACCTACTTTCTATTCTTGAGGTTTTTTTTTCAGTTCCATGAACCATTATTAGGTGGAGAGTCTGAATCTCCAGGAAGGAGGAGGACTCTGCATCACCATAGGAAATGCACATCATAACTCTTCCCCACAGTAGTCACATGTCCACTAACATGAGTAATACAGTAGGGACGGGAGACAGGGGACATTTTGTGGAATGTTAAATATTGAGTATAATTTAACTTTAACATTAAGGGGCTCAGAGCATTACCATGGCCTCCGGGTAGAATGGGGTATATAATGGTTAAGTAATAAATTAAGTTCTGGACCAGGTCCAGATCACAATGAATCTACCTGGTCTGTAAACCAAACTAATGGTTATATGCCTAGTCTAAAATACTTGACTGAACCCACTCATTTTTTTCTTGGCTTGTCAGGTAATAGCTGTTGTAGTGGGAAAACCCAAGAATAAACCTCTAAATTCACCCTTCTTGTAGGCCAATATGCTGAATCAAAAATTATTTCAAGACTACTGCTTCAGTCTATAAAGGGCTCACTGTTGGGGACATCATACTCCCTTCATAAACAATTAGGAAACCAGAAAATATATGAAACAACAGTTTGCAGACAATAAACTAGAGTCCCCAAGGGAAGAGAAACCAATATGATGAGCCTGAAATTTTACCAGTGTACTGCCTGGAGGCAGTTTCAATGTTGCAACGAAAGGAGAGGAAACCTAAACAGGGTGCACTGACTCACTGAGTTGGGCAGACAGAGAGAGGTCAAAGCAGTTAGAATTCATGGAGCAAAACAGCAGTGATTTGAAAACTGTAGACAGAAAATTGGAAATTTGAAGAGAGATCTTCTAGCTTCTTTAGCTGTATATTAATCTGCTCTTATGTGTATTGATACTTCTTGAGGTTGGGAAAGACTCACTGGAAAGCAGTAGGCTGAACAATTCCCTAAGCTTATATAAAAACTAAAATCGTTCACATTCCCAAGAGTCAGAGTGGAGAGTCCTTGTAATAAAAGCACATTAAATAGAATCCTCAGAGGATTCATGCCTTCATAGAGGAGCCCTAGGGGAAAGGCTCTTCTATGTCCTAACAAAGCTTAAAGATAGAATTAGAGAGGGTCAAATTGCATGTCAAAACAAAGGCCAACGCTCTTAAAAGTGCTGCAAATTCCAGTAGTCACAATATGAAATTTACGATTTCAGACATCCAGTCAAAAATGAGGAGGCATGCATAAAAGCAGCAATATATAACCCATACAAAAAAAAAAAAAAAAAATAGAACCAGAGATGACAGAGATGATGGATTGGCAGGAAAACATTTTTTATAAAGCTATTATGTTTATTACAAACATGTTCAGAGATGAAAAGGAAAAGACAAACATAAAAAGAAAAATGGAAGATATAAAACTCTAAATGGATCATCTAAAGATGAAACATAAAATATCTGCAGTGAAAAATACAATTGATGGAATTAACAGCATACTGGATTCTAGGAGGAAAAAAAGAACACTGAATGTCAAGATGTAAAAATGGAAGCTACTCAAAATAAAGCTCAGAAGAAAGAAAAATTGAAAGAACATTGTTAACATGCAGGAAAATATCAAGATATCAAATAAGCAATTGGAGTTCCAGAAGGAGTCAAAAAAGAAAAAAAAATGATGAAATAATTCCCCCAGATTTTTCAAACTGTAAGAAAATTATAAACCACGGATTCAATAAGCTAAAATAACTCGAGAAGAGTAAACTTAAAGAGAAGCACATATTATAATTAATTTAATCATAAGGCATAATCATAGACAATTTACTGAAAATCATTAATAGATAATATTAAAAGTAGCCAATTCAAAAGGAAATTATGTAGTTACAAAATAAGAAAATTTTCAATGAAACTTTTCAATCTGGAAGACAATTGAACAGAATCTTTAAAAGACCAAAAGTGAGCAAACAAAATATAGTCGACCTGAAATTTTATACCCTGAGATAATATTTTTTAAAACTTAAGGCAAAATAAATACTTTTCCGACAAACCAAAGCTGTATTGCTAGAAAAACTGTACTATAGGAAATGGGAAAGAAAGTTCTTAAGGCGAAATGCAAAGTAAAACAAATGGATATGTGGCTTTAGATGAAAAGAATGGAAAAGGCCAGAAATGGTAAATTCTGAGTAAGTATAAAATAAATTCTGTCCTATTTTAAATCTCTTTAAAAAATATTTAACTGTTCAAAGCAAAAATAACAATGCAACAGTGCACTCTTGAATGTATAAGATGTAGAATAGGATGGAACTATACCATTGTAAGATTAATAAGCTATTTGGAGAAGTAGTAAAATATTATTTAAAGATTATGATAAATTAGATTATGATTAATTTAACATGTATATTATAAAATCTAGAATAAGAATCAGCAAACTGTGGCTTGAGAGTCAAGTCCGACCCAATCCTAATTGCTAGGAATGTTGTTTACATTTTTTAAGAGATTTTTTTTTTTTTAAAAAAAGTAGATAAAGAAGAGTCAGGAAAAAAATACAAAGCAAAATGATTTAGAGAGAGACAAAGGAGGAAAAAAGAGAAGGATAAAAAGGGGTGATTTTATGTGGCCCTTCAGGGTCTGGCAAATCTTTCTTCTGTAAAGAGCCAGATAAAAATATTTTAGAATTTGATTTGTAGGCCACATATGGACTCTATCATGTGAAAAATAACATAAATGGAGCAAATTCAAAATGAAATCAGCTGCCATCCCAGAAGAATTACCTTGTATTTCTTACTCCTCAAACCTTTGGAATGTTTAAAGTGGGCACAATAAACTTTACTGGGCCAAACAAACATTGTATTCCAAACGACTGTTTGCAAAGCTAGTGGGAAAGCAGACATTCTGACTACTGGACTGAAAATTAAAGACATTCTTAAGAATTAGCACAATTATGTATAGCTAAAGAACAAATGAGCTTATTTACATGTACAGAAATTCCTTATTACTACCAATTGAAATGCCTTCCTTATGTTTATGTCATTATTCCTCTTCCCATTGTCATAAAAAAAAACCCTTGCCTTTACACCCTAATCGGAACACGATTTGGGTTTCTGCTTGAATCAGTGCTTCCCAAATAACTGTTGCTTTGGAGCTGACAAGAGGAAAATTACAGCAAGCCAGAGGGTAAAAGGAGGAGAAAAGGGAGGTTAGTTAACAGTTGTGAGCTGAAACCAACAAGACTTCTTACATTCCTCAATGTATTTTAAAACTTTGAATCAACTTACTAGTGGCTGTTTCAGTGATTATCTAGCCAAGCACCAAATGCCATCACATCTTGCTTACCCATGAACTTCGGGACTCTTTTTGTTGCCCACAACTAATTCAGACACAGCAGTACTTCTTTCTTTTAAGACTATACACCTATCTGAGAACTTCTTCCTCTTCACCTTTTTCCGCCCCATCTCCTGCCATTATAAATTCTTTCAAAACAATTTACATCTTTCTTCTCTAAACTAATTGTATAAAAGAGCCAACCCCAGATGGCAGACATGTTTGTCTTCTCCATCTAGCCTTGCTGCTGGTGGTTGAGACTTCATGCCCTAGGACCTGGTTCTTTTTCTAGCTAGCATATGGCTCTACAAGCCCTTTCTTTCAGGACAATATTGACCCTTGAGGATTTTTATTTAACAAATCTCAAATAAACACCTATCGCCTCTCACTTTGGCCATCATTTTTAGGTTAACAGTCATATATTTGTTTTTCTGCCCCTGGTTTTAGAGCACAACTGAAGAAATAAAAATGATAGCAATAAAACAATAGTGGAAATTAAATATAGTCATCAAAAGCATTTTATAAAAACAATTGTGGCTTCCATTCATAGTCCTACTATTATCTTTCCTGCTAGAGTTGTGTGTTGAGTAATGGAACTGAAATATGCCCAATAGGTTACAGAAAAAAAAAAAAATTGTGAAAGTAAAATTCCCGATTGTTGATAAAAAAAAAAATTGGCTTCATTGTTTAGTAAGAGGTATCAATGAGCTAAATACAATTAAACATGAGTAAAATTGCTTATTGCCCAAATATAGCAACATCTAAATTTTAAAACATTTAGAAATATAAAAGGAAATTAAATTTCAACACATAATAATAATTATTCAGTTTTTATTATGCTCTACAAAGCACATATATTTTATTTCTAGTCATTCAATATTTATAACCTTATAAGATTCATTCTATTATTACCATTTTAATTATAGGAAACTGAGGCAAAGTCTACTTCAATATTAGCAGTATGTTTCAGCTATTTTTTTAGTTTTATTTGAAGTATATCTGCATAGCACAGAATTTATTAGGTAATTTGATCAAAAAGAGAACAAATATATATATTAATAGCATAAGTTCTTAGTTTGCCCATATTGATTAAATTAAAATTGACAAACTATATGCAATACATGGTGAATATATATTATGCTTCATATTTTAGTAATATTTCGATTAATAGTCTGTTCAGATATAGTAGCATCTGGCAGGGTTTGATGACAAACTGAGAGCTACAACTTCAAACAGGATGGTGATAAAAAGCCTCCGATGAGGTGATATTTTAGATATGAGCAATCCACAAGTCATTACAAAAGTATTTATTAAATTTTTCTTATGTGTCACTGTTCCAGGCTATAGAGAGATATAACCCTGAAAACAAGGGACATGAGGCCCGTGCCTCCAAGAATGTTGAAAGACAGAGATGGAGCCAAAGGAAAATGAACAAATTAATTTTAGATATTAAGTGCTATAAACAAACCAACAAATAAAATCATAGGTTAATTAACAACAACAACAAAAAAAACAGATAGTAGTGAAGGGTAGTCACTGTTATTTTTAAGTGGCCAGGATCTCTTTTAAAGATTTAGCACTTAACCTGAGACACGAATGTGCTGATCTGTGAACTAGGTACTCAAGAAAAGGGACAGCCAGTGGAAAAGCCCAGAATCAGAGACAAAGCCTGGTAGAAGAGACAGAAGGCCTAATTCTTCAAATAACCAATTGTGTAAATTTGAGCAAATTCATTGATTGTTTTTTCCTGCATCTTGACTTCTTTACCTGTAGTGAGTTGGGTTAGATGATTTTAGTGCCAGCAATTTTCTTTATGTTTCTTAATCATTTTACATCCGTTATGACTTTGTGTAGCCCAGGGTCCTGGATGGTGAGCTGTGTTTAATAGCAGGCCACAAGAGAAATTGAAATAGAAAAGTTTGTTACTCAGAGGTCCTGAAGGAGCTTTCAAAGAAGCCAAGAGAGTGCAGGGAGGAAGCAATAGGAACTGGGGCATGTGCCTTTACCAGGGTCCATGATTAGAGTGCTTTCAGGTTCCTGGGCTAAAGCCCAATTAGTCAGTTCTAACCAAAGGAGTGGAGTTTTAGTAAACTCCAAGAGGATCTTATCTAAGGGATGCACAAGGAGAAAGCTCTGGGAGGCAGCGGAGACTGTTGATTGCAAGAATTACTGGGGAAGTCATATCAAGAACTCACATTTTCTTGTGACTGTGCATTGTTATCTAGGAGACACACATGAGGAGTCTAGTGTCATATTATGGTCCCTACAGGCCGCTTAAGCCAAACAAAATTGCCAAGGCAGCAATATCATGGAGTAGATTACCTAAACTCTCAACAACATTATATTTGATGTAACTAATTTTGCAGTTCTAGACTGTATCTGTAAGCAGGTAATCATTAAAATAAATGAGTATTTCATTTTGAGGGAAAAATAAGAAAACAAATTTACCTTCTACATTAGGTGTTAATTATTTTTCTTCCTTACTCCCCAGTTTCTTATTCCTCAGTCTATTATATTGACACACTAGCAGATTTCTGTAATGTAAGTTCATATATTTTATGGTAAATTTTATTAATTTTTAAATGAACTTACCTTGTTTATTTTGATATATTACTTGTATATAATATACATGATTATAATGGTATATACGTTTAATCTTATTTGCAATGTTATTCCACCTTACAATGTTTATATCTACTTTGTTACTCTACTCTGGTTATGTAGTATGTATTAAAAAAAATAAGAGTTATTTATAAAACTACAATTTCCTGATAGGCAATTTGAAAACATAATTTTATTTTAATATTATAACATGTTTTAAGGAAAGTCATCTGAATTTTGCATTGAGATGTCATTTAAAACGAGATTGATAAATCAAATTTCTTTATCTCCAGAGGTATGTAAACAGACCTTGCATCATGAACTACATTGATGGACTAGATATCTATAGATATAAATATAAATATAGATATAGATACAGATATATACTTAAGTCATATTAATTTACACATTATTAATTTGTATGTCTTTACTAAGTACATATGCTACTTTTTTGTAAAGTAATTAGAGATGAGACCTGTGGTTTACTTGAAACAAAAGGATTGTGATCATTATAAATCTAAGAAATGGAATTACAAATAACAAGAAACATTTGAAAATGATTATTCCCTCAACAGAGATCTACCTCATACTTATTGTGTGACATATGTTATTTAAGATACTGTAGCAATATTCTAAGAATTGCAGGCTGCAGTCACACACACAAACAAACTTCTACTACAATCCATGAGTTTAATGATTTATCAAATATTTTTCTCTTCAAGTAAAAAGGTACATACAGAAATCATGGTCATGTCCAACCTCTTAAAATACAAAGACAAATATTTAAGTCCTACATTTATATTTTATTTCTATAAAATAAGAATCCTGATTTGGATATAATCTGTCTAATTCAGACTAGGCAAGGTTTGAGGCTTGGCATTCCATGACTCTCAAATACTAAAACAAATTCATGAAGTGCTTACAACAATCATGAAAGCAGTTCATAGGAATTGGGGCGGAAAAGGTAGCAAACAATAATTATTCAGCCTGACCTGATAGAATCAAACACCTATTAAATAGGCAATTTCGCATATTATTTAAACCAGTGATATTTAATTCTCACACTAACTTCATGAAGTAATGAATCTGTTAGAATTATTTTATTTTAAGGAACAGGAATCCATTCTGCCTAACTAAATTTTTGAAAAGGGAATTAACTTAAAAAAATAGTTATAACTTTAAAAAAAAGAAGAAAAGAGAAGGGAGGAAAGAAAAATTAACCATATCTAATGGACAAGAATATTTACAGTTCTAAAAATTTCCATTGTAAACATATGGATTATATATTGGGTGTGTTGACTTTAGCCTTACACCAAAATTGCACTCAAGATTTAATTTACTAGGAGCTAAAGCCTGCGTGGATCACCTGCCCAACCCCTAATAGTAGGTAATAGTCGGTAAGAGGGAAGTAAGTTCTATAACCAGCATCTTCCCAAGAGCCACATAGAATAAAATGCAAAAATTCTTTTTTGGACATCCAAGTCAATTTTACCAAAATATGGGGAAAGGGATGCCGTATAGGGGATGCCATCCACAATATGGCTTAAGTCTTGTTGGTTTCAGAGATATTTTGGTCAAGGCAAAACAGCTATAAACCAGAATTTTCAAACTTCACTCTCTTTTCCTCTTCACAGTATTTATTAGGAAAGATTAACACATAAGTCTCAATTTGACATTTTACTTAACTCTGATTCGATGTCTGAAACTTGGTAAATTACGTATGCATGCTCACATGATTGCAAAGATGAATACTTATAGATACATATAAATTAGAGAAACAAATACTTTATAGATCAGTTTTTATAATTAAATAGATTATGCTTCTGATTCTTTTATATTCTTCTGATACACAATTTTAAAGTGAAAGTCCCTATAATTTTAGATTCATTGCTCAGCCAAAAATGTTTTAAAATAACCTGAAAAATGAAAACATTTTTAATGCTTCAATTTAAAACACAAGGCATAAATTTAAAATTATAGCCTGAAACAGATGCTCAACATAAGCCACAAGTACAGAGACAATTTTCATCATTATCAATTAAGTGCTCACTGGCTGGATATAATAGGTATTACAAGGAGAATGTCAGAAGCTATAAATCTTGAAGCACACTGAAGAGGGCAAGGTAAAAATTGAAATTATAATGTGGAGCAACATTTTTTTTCTGCTTTTTAATTTCATACAAAATTGGAAAGTTTTACTAGTATAGCTTTATATAAAGATGATTATAGTGTATTCTCAATTGCTTCAGAATATGTCAGTGTTTTAGTGTTGCAGAAATAAAAACTTTAGATATACTCAACACACATACATATATGTAATATATATATCATATATATCATACTTTCATTGAGAAACCTTTTATTTCATAGAAATACTTTCCATCAACCAATCCCATTTACGAAAATAAATAATTGAAATGACAAAAATGTAATTGATAAAAATAAAATTTATGAGGTTATGTAACTATGTGTAAATACCCTATAAGAATGTTGGATAATAAAAATCCGGAAAGACCAGTCTATTATTAGTGAACAAAACTGGCTTCATTATCATAATGGAAAAGATGTTAGAAAACTTTTTACACAAAACATGCATCTGTCAGACATTTTGCTATATGCTTTGCACTTTTTTTGAATAAGAGAACGTCATTACTGTGAAACTTCCATTAACATTTATAACACATTAAAAAAATCAGTTGTTTCTATTACATTTTTTAATTGCTTACTCTGTGTTCTGAATACATAGTGAAAGTTGATCAGACATATCTATGAAATTGTCCTATAAAGATACCATTAGAGGGCACATGGGAAAAAAAATGTACAGTTAAAATCTTTGGCAAAGAAAAAGTTTTGAGCGAAGTTCAAGAAATTTCTCACAGGTAAAATCCAAAATCCATAAAGAAGAAAAAGCAGTGTTTCTGACGTCTCTTTGGCTACTCAAACATTTTTTTTTCTTTTTTTGAAGTCCACCTCAAAGGTGATATTGTAAAGAAAACCCTTTGAGAGCTCTTAGAATGTGGCACAGAGTAGCAGAGTACACGGAAGCATGGTCTAATTTAGGGATTCAGCTTTAGCTTTTCAGGAGAGATGCATTTGAGATGAATTATTTAATATACATAAGAATTAGCCAAATGAAGTTTGATGAAGTGTGTACCTATCAGGAAGAAGAAATCTCATTTGCGAAGGTCTAGAGGTAGCAAACCACATAACTAGAATGTCTGTACAGATGGAGGTGCCAGTGAAAAGTAATGGAGATATGTTTGTGTGTGTTGGTAGAAAAGTAGATTTGAGGAAAAGCTGAGGTTTAAATATATTAATTAGAGGTAGCTGTTAGATATCAAAGTAGAAAAATCCAATGGAAAAATTGAATATAATTATCTGGAACTCAGAATTCTAGACTCATTTATACAAGCTTTGTAATCATTTAAAAAAACACTTGTCGGAAATCCATATAGTGGAAATCTCTATTAAAACAGGAGTATTTATATCAAATTGGACCTACTGGGTAGTACAGACAGTATATTTGTAGGAAATCTTTGAGAGAGTATATCATTTACAAAAGACAGCTACTAAAGGATTAATGCTCAAGGATATTCACAGCACTATCAAAGCAATATGTATATATAAATAAGACTTTAAAATATGGCCAAAAAGACAAAAAGGAAATCCAAAGAATAAATTAATATAGCAAATTAGAAAAGTGAGACTTTTAAGAAAACATGTTGATCAGTTCTAATATTGAAGGAAGTTTATCAGTTAAGTAAGTCATCACTTCCTTGGGTTGAAAGAGGGTCATTGATGATGTTAGACAGGGTTAATTCAGGATGATCATTGAAATGTAATTACTTGAGAAGTAAATAGTATACGGGAATTAGAGATTATGAATGGAAATAATAATATAGGTAAGTAGATAGAGGAATATATCATTCAATTATTATAATTATTTTAATTTGAGAAATATGTTCAGGGCATTTAGAGAGAGAAAACAAAGTAAAAGTGAATCCCATTTCCATTAAGATAAGCATAAATAAGAAAGTAGGAGTATTCAAATGGAGCAGGAGACATGGAGCTAACTAAAGGAATATCTTGTCAGATGGCCTCAATTTTCAGTGAAGACAGACACAAAGAAAGTTCTAAATATGATAGGTGAAGATTATGAAGGTATATCATATTATAAATTTAATAAGAGTTTAATTTAATTACTGAGAAAACAGGGGGAAAAAATGACTAGAGTCCTCTGGAAAGATTGCTTGGTATAAGAAAGTCACATGAATATTTAATTGTATTTGAAGACCATGGATCAATATTGTCGGAAACCAGCCGACCAAGTCAAACCAGGTACCTGAATGGGGGAACGGGGACTGAGAAAAAAGAGAAGACAGACAGGGTGCAGGAGGGAGAACAGATCTCACAACTGTCTCTCCGAGTTTATTTCTTATGCTTCTTTTTATACATAATTTGTTCCTTTGTGTATCCCAAGATAACATAATTAAAGTAACATCCTGAAGATCGAGGTACAATCGACACTCCCTTTGACACTCCTTTTGACACTCCCTTTCCTTTTTCTATACTTAATCTTCTTCCTCCTGGAATTCCACAGAACCAGCCTTTTCCTTTTTTTATGCAAGCAGGCCTCCCTGAGATAATCCATGCACTCTTTTGAATTTTGGGAGCTTTAGCTCCCTACACAATATTACCTATGTGGTATCTAGCTTTTGTTATTTTTCTTTTATTTGTGATCATCCTTCAGGTTAATTATTTTAGCCAATTTTTCTGTGTGTGAATGGTTTAATTGATGTAGAATGAGTGTTCGGTAAAGGCTTGTCTAGAATGAAAAAAAAAAAAAAGGCAGGAGGATTAAGAGTAATAGCTAACATGGAATCTTGGATGCATAGAGATGCCTGTGGAATAATAAACTGGTTGTTCCTACTGCATCTTAAGGTTCTGTTTGAAAAATAAGAAGTTGAAGAAGAAAAACAAAGAAGAAAAGCAGGAGATTATAACCAGAAAACAGAGCACAAAATATTAAATTTCAGCATATATATAGTTCCAGGTTATAACAATCTAGCATGTAAGTAACATTGGATGAGAGTTACAAAAAAGAAATAAAGGTGAATTCTTCATCTGTAAATTTGGATATTATTATTGACTTCATAAAATTATGGAAATGATCAAATAATAAGACAGTTCATGTAAAAAGTTAGAAATAGTGACTGGCATGTAGTATGGATGCCAAATATATTAATATTTTGATATCTGTAATTACTTTTATGGTTTCTGTTACCATTTACATATTTAGTAATTGCTAGTCTTGATGGATATCTACCATCTCCAAAGGTAACTCCAAGTAAAATACAGAAAGATAATTTGTGATACAAGACTGTTCACTCAGATTTCTGGAAAGGAGAAAATGATGGAAAAGAAATATGCTTCTGTAAAACTTATTCCCAGAAGGAGATGATGGCAATGTTTTACCTGAGTCAGCAGGAAAGCTACTATTCTTCTGGGAAGTCAGAGTCACAGAAGAAATCATGTGGTCATGGAAAAAATAAATGCAGCACATACAGTACGTGATTAATGTTAAAAGCAAATTACTATATCTTCCAAATATTTATTGAGCATATTGTGCAAATCAATATGGAAGTGCCTAGTGGGTGCTGAATAAATACCAGAGAGAGAGAGAGAGGGAGGGAGGGAAGGGGGGTGGGGAAGATGGAAATAGGTATGAGGAAATTACTAATGGAGTAAATGAACAAATCAAACACACATATAAAAACCAGAGAGATGTATTCCACTGATTTTAAGCTAACAAATACTTATACCTCTCTTTTGTTTTATATAAGACCACCTTTGTTTTATGGATCTAGGAGGGCACAACAGGTTAGGCAACCTATCTTAATGACTCGACCATTTCAAATGCTAATCTGATCTAGAAACACCCTCACAAAACCACTCAGAAACGTTTAATCCTGGCACCCTCTGGCCCACTCTGGTAGACACATAAAACTAATCATCACAACCAGCAACATAAAAAGTCAGAGTATGATTAGAAATGTTGTTTTTAATAAAGTTTAAAAAAAAAACACCATGGAAGATTCTAGATTATCCATCTTAAAATAAGTTTTAGATTTAAGGTTCTGCTACTTTAAAAACAAATTACTAAGTGAATAAACAAGAATCCCAAAACAAGACAAAAGTAGCCATTTTTCTGGAACAGTATCAAATATTACATGCTTGACTTTAATTATATGATAGGCTATATGGTAATGGCATACATTATCTTCCTATGTATTTTAAGTGACTAAGATATTGATTGCAGTTGTGCATGTATATATAGAATAGTTATATGTATACATATACATATTAGAATAGTTTTAAATTTACAGAAAAAAAATTGTGAGAATAACATAGTGTTGCCACAGTTTCTCTTGTTATTAACATGTTTCATTAATATGGCACCTTTGTCACAATTAATGAACCAATATTAATACATTATTAGAAACTAAATTTCATTCTTTATTTGTATTTTATTTTTTCATTTCAAGATTCCATCCAGTATAGTGCATTACATTTAGTTGTATTGTCTCTTCAGGCTCTTCTAGACTGTGATAGTTTCTCAGAATTTGTTTTGGATGACTTTGACTGTTTTGAGGAATGCTGATCAGGTATGTTATAAAGTGTCCTTCAATATTAGTTTGATGTTTTTCTTGGGGTTAGACAGGGGTTATGGTTTTTTGAGAGATAGGCAAGAAGGTTCCATTCTCATTACATCATATCAAGGGTACATGCTATCAATATGGTATCACTATTGATTAACCCTGATCACCAGGTTAAAGGTAGTATTTGTCAGCTTTCTCCACTATAAAGTTCTTTTCCCTCCCTACTCCCCTTGGATTACTCTACTCTTTGGAAAGAAGTCACTCTGCATAGCTAAAATTTAAATTATGAGAAATTATGTTCCATCTCCTTGGAGGGGAAGTATTTGTGTAAACTATTTTGGAATTCTTCTCCATAGGAGGATTGTCTATTGTTCCTCATTTATGTATTCAATAATTTATCTCTGAATGGATTTATGGATATTTATTTTATACTTTGTGATATAATCCAAGAATATATTATTTATTTTGTTACTGAAACTTTTTCCCTTTTTAGCAATTCCTGTGCCCCTTGACATATGTCAGCTATTGTTGGGTTTGTATTATTATTTTTAATACCTTTTAAATTCTGGCACTACTAGACGCTAAGATGCTCCAGGCTTATTCTGTGTGTTCCCTGTCCAAGTCCTGGTGTCAGTTTTTCTCTAAGGAGCTCTTGGTTCCTCTTGTTGGAGAATGGTATCTGAAACTAAGTTTGGTCAGAATGTGCTCCTTGCTACTAAGGATGTGATTGCTTCTAGGCTCTCTTAGCTGGCAGAACAAGGAAACACACATGTGCACACTAACTTATGAATATATACATAGCTTTAAATATATTTGTTATGTCCATCTGTATCTATGTTAAGCTAAATATAAGTTCATATTGATGACTCCAACTCTAGCCCATTACCACATGAATCATTCTAGCCTCCTCCCTTGATTATAACCTCCCACTCTAGCAGTGAGTAACCTGGCCCTCACCATTCACCCACTATCAGTTGTTTTATTTTAATATAGAACAATTATATGTATAATAGTTTCAGAATTGTTAACTTGTACCCTGTGGCAAAAAAGAAAAAAATAACGTTACCAAGTACCCCATAGTTCTTATGTAAAATAACTTTTGCCTTTAGTCTTACATTCTCTACTGGCTATAAAAGTCACATAAGTCAACATCTTCCACTCTCACCCCATCCCCAGCACCTTCTTCTATGAGAAAATTTCATAAATTTGTAATACAGATAGTCTTTTGTCACATTCTGAATTCCACCAGGGATCCCTTTGCCAACTAATTTTTTTTTGCTTACATTGTTTCAAAGAGAGATTACATAATTTGGCCAAAGGTATACAGTCAGAAAACAGCAGAGTATGTGTGAATGTTAGAGATATCTTAACACACACACACACACACATGCACACATACACACACACAGATAGGCTTCATGACAAGTTATTCAAGAAAATAGGGGATATAAACTTAGAAACAAGAAAGAGATTAAGCTACGAATATAGAAATAATTAAAATAAAGGTAGAGTGTTGTTTCAACTCAACATTAAAATATTATGTTTATATAAAGATGTAGGTAAAAGCTTGGGAGATATAAATTACCAAATAAAAATCAAATAACCAATACCCATGGATCATCTTGGCTGTTTTTTCTATTTGAATGGAGAAATTTGGAAATTATTTAGATAAAAAACAAACGTGGAGGAATTCCATAAAACAAATAACTATTGGTTTCTATTAATATAGTAGTACTGTTTACTTATTTATCTTAACTTTAATGATGAGTCCTTACTCTCGAATTTAGTGATTGTTAGACTTGAAAATTCTAGATTACTTTCTGTACTACCATATTAGTTTATTAGGTTTGCCATAACAAAGTACCACAAACTGGTGGCATAAACAAACAAACAAAAACAGAAATTAATCCTCTCATGGTTTGTGAGGCTAGAATTCTGAAAGCTTAAGTATTGGCAGAATTGGTTGCTTCTGAGGAACTGTGAAGGAAAGATATGTCCTAGGTCTGTCTTCCTGGCTTTGTACCTTCCTGTGTCTCTTTACATCTTATTTCTTCTATGTATATCTGTCTGTGTCCAAATATCCCCCCCTTTTTATATAGACACCAGTTATGTTAGAATAGAGCCCACCCTAAGGACTCTATTTTAACTTTATTACCTCCACAAAGGTAATATTTCCAAATAAAGTCACATTTTGAAATACTAAAAGCTTAGGACTCCAACATTTCTTTTGGGAGTACATAATTCAACCCACAGGGATTTGAAACTTTATATACTGAAAAATAGAGTACAGATGCTTAGGATATTTATCTTTGAAATAGTTTAATGTTTTGCACCAAATCATAATGACATTTACGCAGATACAACTTATCCTATGCTTTTCAATCATTTATTTTTTTTTTTTTAAGAAGGGGTGGGTGAGGTAGGATTATATATTCTTTTCAATTGTGGTAGTGAATTAACTATAATGTTATCAGTTTATATTTTAAATTTTGTGAATATGGAGTTACATGTAGAATATATTACCGTCAGAAAGGGTTGTTTCAGAGTCCCGGAATTACAGATTATTACTATGCGAAGTTTCTTCAGTTTTGCTTTTAATTGACTCTTGTAATCTGGTTATTATAGAGCTGGGCATTCACAAATTTTTATGGTCAACATTGAACTCATTGGGGGGATATTATTTCAATTACAGTTATCATAATTACTTCCCTATTTTTTTTTTTTTTTTGCTTTATTTGGCTTGTTAAACTATGATCAGGTTTATTTTGAAAGATTTGATGATTTCAAACCAAATAGTATTTAATACACCCGGGGTCTACTCATGAAAAGAGAGACAAGAGAGAAAATAGCCCAGAGAAACTCAGTATTAGAAAAACATTATTTTTTTCACTAGTTTTACCTAAAATATTTGGCTCTCACAAACAATGATTAGAACAAAGCAGCTGTTTTGGTTTTGTTTTATTTCTGTTTTACATGTTGGAATTAAAAGAAATATACTTCTAGGGTATCTCTGTGCAATAAATTGAGAACTTTACAATATTTCTCATTAACAGGGCCCAGACTCCCTGAACAAAAGCCAATTCCTATTTCTGGGATAATGAACACAGAAACTAGAGAATGCAGATACTATTAATTGTACTCTAAGAGCTATTGAAAATGGCTTGTTGAAGGATTCAATAAGCCAAGTGTAAAGACCAAAAACAAAAGCAATTTAATTTAAGAAAAATGAACAAGCAAACACAAATCAAAATAATAAAAAAATATAATTCAGACTAAGTGAAAAACATTTTTTTGGTTCACTTAAAAAAAAAAAAAAAAGGCTAAAAATTTTTACCACAGACAAGGCCGGATATTTTTTAACTTATTAGTTTGAATGACATGTTTGGGGATTCTCTGTATAAAACATATTTGATAATACTGTCAATTAGGTCTTCCTGCCCAGTAATATTTATATAGAATTGATCATAAATCCCAGGCCATCCTATATAAAGATCTACATAAGATTACAAAACATCCCCAAGTGTCCCAGGATCTCATGATCACCTATTACTTTCATTTCTTACTTGTACTGAGTTAATTTAAGTATTAAATTATTATACATTTTTCTACATCTGTCTGTTTTCTTCACTCTGTCAGCCTGAGTTTGTAAAATATCTGTTGGTTTCTCATTATTACATCCCTCCTCAGATACACACACTCGATTCACATACATACATATGTTGGGGTAGGGAAAGGATTCACTTTGCTAAAATGCAAAATAATTAAAATATAAAAAATAGACAAGACTTTGCTTAAATTCCTTTAGATCCTTTAATCATACTACTCTTTTATATTTATTCTTATCTCTTCCACACCCCAAATTCCTGTTCCTTTGAAGAACATTGTTTCTACCACTAGTATTATCAATCTTTAATATTCCATGCCATGTTTGTCCTAGCCATCAGCCATCAAATTTGTCAATATAATTTTGTATGCAAAGATTTTTGTTCCAAATGTAATTTCTATTCCAGAATATTAAGATGCAATCTACTCTTCCCAGCACTCAAGGATCTCGCTATATTATTTCTAAATTGTCACTCATCTATAATATTTGAAATTGCATAAAACCTGAATTAGGTGAATGTTGGAACCGATGTAATAGGATGCTCCAAGAATCAGTTCTTTCAACAAAACATCTATTGAATTGGTAAAAACTGTCAAAACTCAACTCCTATTGAAATCTAGATACTAGCCAAATTTTTGGAGCACCCCAGAGAGTGCCTGATAAAGGAAGAGGTGGGTACATTTTAGTGATTTTGGGTCTTTTGCATAGAAGCTATCACTCCCCAAACCCATCCTCAAGTCCAGTATCAGGCAGTGGTAGTACAGTGACCCATGTTCCTGGAGTGGCTTTCTAATACCAGAGTAAGTAATAAGGACACCTTTATTATTTTTTTTCTTGTTGGATCCAGCCATTCAAGGAAATCTCAGTGACATCACTGACTGACCGTAAAGATAACTAATAGAGGTTTCAGTGACTACACCTGACAAACAATATAGAATTTGCAAAAATAATCTTGTTAACTCACTGAACAGACAACTGAAGTAAAAGTAAAAACAACAAAAAAAATCCCGGGGAGGGTGTGAGAATCTGATTTCCAGAGTTACCACTTTATGATATTCAATATATCTAGTTCTCATTAAAAAATTACAAAGTGTGCAAAGAAGCAGGAAAGTGTGACCCATTCACAGGAGGGAAAAATGACAGACACCATCCCCAGGAAGCCCACATGCACACAAATGTGAATTAGACTCAGTCCTTCGATCTGAAGTTTTAGGCATTTTAAACTTCTGGGGAAAAAAAAATAGTGTGGTTGAAAAATATGCTTGCTTTTCTGAAATTACGAATTGAAAATATAAGGTTAATCCAGTTCTTGTTTTAGAATTTATAGAAGTAAAATATATATCCAGCACTAATATGCCTGTGACACATCTCTATATTATTTCCTTCAATTTTTCAACTAATTACTGATGAGAAATAGCTTCATTTAAAATTCAGTTAATAATCTAACTAATCCTAGGATTAGTTAATAAGATATTTTTGACCTTCCGTATTCAACTTCTAAAAATATGTATGTTTTCCTTGGGTACAGAGTGAAATAATTTATTTGTATCTTCTAATTTTGCCATTATCAATAATTCAACTAACAGCCTTAAACACAACTTGTCTTATTCTCTGATTTGCACACACCTATTTGAGGGTTGATGTAAATGATCTATTTAAGGCTATTTTCTGAAATAACTATCTTATGGTATCTTCAGCTTCTTCTCAGGAATGGTATGGCAGTTTAGGGAGTTGCTTGCAATGCAAAGTGAGCAAGAAGGTATTCTGTCTTCTTTGTCTTGTAAGCGGATAGGGAGCTTAAGAATGAACACCAGGTACATCTTGTGGTAGGTTTTTGAGTACTGCTTCCCTTTACTTGGAACAATATGACAAAGTCGAAATGCACTAAATACTTTATGATAGATACTGACAGAAATCAGAGATTTTTTTCTGAAGAAAAGAAAAATAGTGTAAGGAGAAAGAATTTACAATGAGTAGCTGAGACGGATTGCGAGAGAGAATGTTAACCATGATCTTGACTTTTTTCCATAGGATTTCTCACACTTACAAATACCCTTCCTTCAAGATTGTTTTAGAAGGCTGTGGTATTTGTGACATAACACATATCAGGGCAAGGTCACACATAACAGGATGCCTGAAGAAGTACCAATGGACTGGGGAATATAGATTTTATTATCAACAGGTTCAAGTTGTTGACAGATTGGACATACTTGCTAAGACATCTGATCCCACAGGAAAAGCACATTTCAGAAATTGATAGCTGATCTGACTGTTACAGTGTTCTGGGAAAAGGAAAGGAAAATGTGTTAAGGCTGGATGAACTTGTAGTTTTCTGATTAAATTTTGTGATATTGCTAGATTATAATCAAACATGTATTATAAACTAAGATAAAAATTAGAGCTAACTTTTTTTATGGAACCTGATTATATTTTATTTATGGAGCTGCTCACATAGAAAAAAGAGTATACAAATATATTAGTTCAGAATTTTTATTTAATTCTATGACAGAATTAAAATTCTATGCAGTCCCTTTAAAATATACATATATTTAATATATATAATGCTTAGATATATAGCAGAAAAAATTAGATATTGTCATATTTATATCCAAGAATAGTGTCACCATTACGAGGAACAGGTAATGAAAAAATATATTAATAATGTTCTCTCGAATGTAGTAAAACAAATTAGATATCGTGTCTTTAATAGAATTTCCAGTATGTGCCTGAAGATGTTTCTAATAGCAAGAGAGACTCCATATAAAACAGCAAAGATGAGAGCTGTCCGTCACTGGGAATTAGTACTAATACAAGGTTTCAAGTGAGGTATTGATTAAGATACAAGAGGAAGGAAACTACTTTTAGATCATATGACAGGATATTAAGAGATTTTCTTTGAGTCTTTATATTCAAGAGCTAATTATTTTTCTCTTCTTTCTCTAGAATTTGTAAAAATCCAAAAATAAAAGCACATAATAACATCAGTAGATTTTTATAAATTCGAATGACAGAATATTAAACATTTACATTACAGTTATAGAGTTTGTCCTGTTTCCTTTATAATTAGATACAGATATGGATGTAAATGTGTGTATGTATACCACACATACATGTATACATAATTAGATACAGATATGGATGTAAATGTGCGTATGTATACACACATACATGTATACATATATTTCTATGTATACACGTATACATATATAGAAAAATTTAAATATATGGTAAATTTTATTTAAAATAAATAAAAGCAGTCTTTTTAAGCTAAAATATAAAAACACCTCATATCAATGTTTTAGATCTAAATGCTTCGTTAAGACAATATTTAAAACAATGCAATGTTTAAGGCTAAAAGTAAAAAAAAAAGAAAGAAAAGGTTGGCCATTTTTGTTATATGGTGGAACACATAGAAAACCATATTATAAAATCAATCATTTTAGTAATCTCCATGATTCAGAGACGATTGCCTGGACCGCACTTCTGTACTTCTTACAGTGAGCAAATCAGAATAAACCTTAAGATCTTGTTTCAACTTTACTGATTCTGTCTATATGTCTTATATAAAGAAGGTCATCATTTTTATTTAACTCACAAATTTTATAAGGGTAAATATTACCTTAACCTTCCAGAGAAGTACTCTCTATTTCAAAAGTCTTCCCTACCCCCTGCTCCACTTCAATTGTTTTGATTTTTCCATACTTATATAGCATACTTATATGAACCTAGTTATAGCACAGGAAACTGTGTAGTGTGGAAATGTGGCTATGTGGATAGCTAATGTAGACAGTTGTGTCTTAATTCTCCCTCAAAATTACACAAACAAGTTTGGAGGGAAAAAGGAAAGGAATTTTAACCAATTTAATTATTTGCAGACTGTTCTCAGAACTTCTTTTGGGAACCTCTAAATCTGGACCACAGTAAACATTTACCTCTCTGTAGCTATCAACTACTCCAAATATTTCTCACATTATTTAGAAAAGATATATAATTGGAGAGAAGAGACCATTTTCAATTTCCAAATAATGAGGGCAAAAATAAAGTATTTCCTTTCTTAACCTATAACCAAATTTTCAACTTCACCTGGGAGCTATTTATAAAAACTCGTTTAAAATATTACAAAAGACTTTTAAAAGAGTTTTTAAAAATAAATGCATTTTTATTTCTATTTTTTCACTTTGCCCCTTGCTCCTCCCTATTTAATGTGATGTGACTTTCTTATCTGCTTTTTTCTTTTCTCTGGCTTTCATGAAAAATATTTTACATGGTGAGAGGAGTTTAAATATTTAGTAAAATATAAAGGTTAATATATGTAATTTATATACATATATACATATTATTTCATATAGTTTATGAGTAAATCTAGAAAAAAAAACACCTTATAAAACAAGTAGTTGGGTTTTGTATCTTAGATAATAAAAACAAATGTCAATAGAAGGAATTAACTAACATATTTTTGTTTTTTACCCTATCATCTTCCTCCTAAATACCAACCAAAAATAACAATAAATCAGTAAATCAGAATAGCCTTACTGCGAATGCTGACTTCCAAAAATAAGTTTCTTAACACTTTTACCATGTTTCCTAATCTACTAATTTATTTGTGTAACCATTTTTTTTCTTAATTTTTCAGATTTTTAATGACATCTCTTATCTACTTTCATTCTCTTCAATTTCCTGTCACTATGGAGGGAGGAGCAGGAGAAAGATGAACTCAAGGATCAAATCTACCATATTTTAAATAACTTTTTAATTAGTGTCTCAGTTCTTGATACTCTTAAGCAGATTTTATATGTTTTGTAGTACATATCCAGTTGTTGAATGAATGCATCTAACATTAGGGTCAACATAAGTATGTATAGTTTATTTTACTTTTATTTTTTATATGTAATGTGTTACTTTATTATTTTAAAGGCACAATAAGAAGTTCAATACTATATTTTATCTAATATAGTAGATATTATCCCCCCTCCCCCCAAAAAAATCTCATAAAAAAAACAAGAATGATCAAAAATATATTTGGAAATACATAAGTTGTTTAAAGTTTTTGAAAAACTCAATTTCTTTCTAAAAGTTTAATGTGTATAGCTAATTAAAAGTAATGATCATTTTTACAACAAATTGTTTTAGTTTTAGACAAAGAACCGTGATATTTGTTCATTATTTTCCCCTCAAGATTATTTCCATTCCTTTTCAATTACCGTGAAGAAAGCATCCTTTAACAATAACAAATCATCTGAATGTCCAGGTTATATTTTCACACATTTAATAATTGTACCTCTAGCTCAAGGAAAAGAATGCCCAAAACTTCTTCTTAACCATAGAGATACACATATTTATTTTATTTTTATGTTAGTAATTATTAAAATGTATGCAATAATCTTTTGTTTCAGAAGAGATTTTGGGATATATATGTTATAAAATTAAAAAATATCATATGCAGATTTACGAAACATATTCAGATACAAAAACATTAGCAAAAAATTAACCATTATCATGTTTAAAATATCTGATAATTTAAAAGAGCATCTTTTTCCCTGAAATTGGTTATAGATCATTCATGAGATGTTGATTCCAGCATCTCCTTATAAAGGCCTTCTTTTATTTAAGTATAGACAGATATTTAGCACAAATAGAATGAGATCTGTAAATACTGGCAGTAGTTGTAGTGGACAAATTCACATGTTACTAGTCTCAGTCTTAAGGGTAGATTTTTTTTTTTTTTAATGGTAAGACTTAAGAACTATGGGAATTTACAGGGCTCAAAAGAGTACAACAAATATGAATGAGGAATTCAGACATTTGTTTTTATTTTGGGTGACAAATTATGAATTGAAGTTCTAAGATATTGTGAGAAGAATTTAGGGAAAATAAATTATTTGACCTGGGAAGTTCATTAAGAGTTGCTTGATGGTTGATGTGTCTTATTGGCAAGCTCAGGCATGAGCCTCAGAGTTTTACTTGTTTGTGAAAAAGCATTAATACCATTGCTGTTTTATTCAGTGAGACATAATTTAATGAACTAAAGTGTTAATCTAATTATTTGAGAAAAATTTAAAAAGTTTCGAGTTTATTAAAACAAAAGTGTAAAAAAGCATACATTATATTTTGCACCAAGAGGAAATATCACATAAAAACTGAGAAATATGTTTTCATTTAGACACTTACCAAATAATGCCGTGTAGTGAATCTACCTTCTGTACTATCGCTAAGTCTCATTTGTCATTTTTCTAAGATAAAGACTAGTTTTTTTTTTTTAGAAAAAGAATTATATTTATGTATCTCCTGTTTATAGATGCCAAATAATATTTAGAGGACAATTTTCACTCATTTCAATTTTAAAAATAGCTATTAAATCTCTAGTCATACTTTTTCAAAGTAATGCCTAAAGAAGCATATATATGATGCTATTATTTATTAATAGAACTAATGCAATCTAAATATCAAGATCAATAGAAGTATAAGACAGACAAAAACCAATCAACCACAAAAGCATGTGGAGCTAGTTGAGGATACTTATTCCACATATGTTGTTTAGCAGGAACTCCTTCCTGAGGCTGATGCTAACTCTAGGAAGCAATTAACGTTGAAATGACTAGAAAAAATGCATAAGAAGGCAATGAATCATGTTCAGAAAAAAAGCCTCATTTTTAAAGATGCTTAGTAGGATATACAGTTTACTGTATAGCTGGAGTAATTTCAAAACAATCGTTGGTTCCATTAACAGAAGTTTCCAGTTATTTACAAAAAGCTTCAAATATGATTTTTAAAAAAATGCATAGCAGATCTGTGTCATTCTTCACAATATGATTATAAGGATATAACATTCTATCACCCTATGACAAAGGTAGTGTTGCTTTAATCTGAAGATAATGTGTTTCAAAATACAATCATGAGTAATATGTAAGCTTATATTACATTTTATCAACAGCACCATCTTTCATTTTAATTATTAATTCAAGAATAGTTCATAAAATTTAATTAATATTATAAACAATATTTCCTCATAGAAACATAAACATAATAATAAAAATGACAATATTAAGCTTACTCTTTTTATAAGAGAGGAAAATGGTGAAAAATGGTGCATAGTGAGAAAGGAATTTATAGATTCTCCAGTTCAGAGTAACAATATCCAGAGTCAATAACTGAAGCAGTATATTCTGAGAAGAAGCATGATCTGAACTTCCTAGAGTGAATAAGACATTAGTATTGTTCACTAATGTCATAACAATGTTGTTATGAGTGAATACTAAAGAGCAAATTGAACTAAATTATTTTCTAATAATTTCATATCAAAAATATTAATAATTTCCTCCCTACCCACAAACTATCTGAAAAGTTTAATGCTTTTTAATAAAAATTGTGTCTGTGAAAATAGAGATAAACCAGTCATCTGCAATCTAAAAGCTATCTCATTGGATTAGGGACTATTTTTTAAACCGTGCTACGTAGCACAAGAAATGTTCCTATTAGTAAAGCTGGGAGAAAAAAAGGAATTATAAATGCAAAAAAAAAAAAAAGAATGATGAGGAATGTGAGTCATTGCTAGATGGACAGGGAAAAGAGAGGGCAAGCCATATGTATTTTTAACAAACCAGCTCTATTTCAATTTGTTTCATATATATATAACATGCAGATAGTTTTATTTGAATGAAAGGTTTTATATGGAGAAATAACCTACTAAAAAATATCAGGCGGTTTCTATGATAAATCACAAAGCAAATCTAAGGAGATATATTATTAATTACTAACATCATTTGCCAAGATAATCAATTTTTGGAATATGTTTGTTTTTGGACTATTCTGAAATATAAGTCAGTCATTCAAAATAAAACATCCAAAATTTAGTTAACATTTTGAAATAACATATAACAAATATTTAGGTAAGAAAATTCATATGGAAATGAAAATTTCTTATATCACTATAATGAATTTTCATATTTCTACTATATCCAGGTGGCTGAAGGGAAGAAAGCATTGCTTTAATGTATTTAATGAGGTTTCAGCTGCAGATTTGAATGCAATCATTTCGATCCTTGTGTTCTTAATACATACGTCACACATTATTATTCTATACTAAGAAGAAAAGTTAACATCAACTATTCCTTTTTCTCTATAAACAATGCTATCATATTCTGGCTGTCACCATCTTCTTTTCATTTATTACTGTCTGAAATGATCTTGCTCTAGTTATTTGTTTTGTCTTTCTCCTTTCGAACTCCTTGCTTATCTTGATCACTTCTGTATCTGTATCACCTAGAAGGGTGCCTAGTGCCAGGCCACCCAGCCACAGCCTGCTGCAGATGTGTTGTGTGGGTAGGGCTCTTTTCAGGGCATGCTCACTGGTCTAACAGGCTAAGATTCCAAAATGGTGCCCACCAACAATGGCACCAGCCTGGCAGCAAGAAATCACAGAAATGGCTGCCACCAAAGTCTCAGTCCGCAGGAAGAGTCCCAGCTGTCTCTTGCCTCTCTAGTGGTACTTTAAGATTAGTAAGTAGGTCTTCTTCATTTATGGTTTATGTGCTTTTCTGACTGGTATTTTTCCACTGGTTTCTGGGTTGAGTGAGTCTGTGTGCGAGCAGGATTTAGTTTCCCTGCAGTTGCATAGTTTTTCACGATGTATTCCCTGTTGGTTTTCAAACCCAGGGTGTTTTGTTTTGTTTTGTTTTGTTTTGTTTTGGTTTTGTTTTTTCTTGGCAGGGGGATGGGGGGGCAGCTCGTCTCTCCTGTGTAGGATCTAAGAGTTATGGTATCTGATATGGAGATCAGGTCCTTCACTCCTCAGGGAAATGTTTTGAACATTTGAGATCCCTCTCATCCATGAAACATCAGCTGGAATATGTTTTCTCTTTTGGGGGCCATACCTCTGCCTCTCTTATCTTTCTTAGTGCTGTATCTTGTTGTGGGGGACTGTGTTCATTCA
Source organism: Pteropus vampyrus (assembly GCF_000151845.1). Classification (NCBI taxonomy): domain Eukaryota; kingdom Metazoa; phylum Chordata; class Mammalia; order Chiroptera; family Pteropodidae; genus Pteropus; species Pteropus vampyrus. The sequence goes on along the minus strand of NW_011888783.1, from coordinate 1,644,202 downwards.
GTTTCTGTGTCCCCTTTAGAGGGAATTATTCCATATGTAGTTGTACATTTATTGTATCTATGGAAGGAAGTGAGCTCAGGCTCTTTTTATGCTGCCATCTTGAACCTAGTCCATTTTTTCATTTTTGATAAAAACAATATATTTTTTAGAAAATGTCCAGAAATAATCTATTTCTCAAATTTTCCTTGAATATTTTTTGGCTATAGCATCCACTGGTTGCAATTGTCAGTTTTGTTTTTGATATAAGCTTACATGAAATCCTTTATCTAAATTCAGTAATGACATTCATTGACAGAACTGTAATGAAGATAATATACTCCATTAAATGAAGAGCATGTCCAAAGCATAAATATGTGAACAATAAACTTAACAATGAAAAGAGAAGTAAAATAGAGAAGCTTTTCAAAACAAACTTTTTTTTTTTCCTCTAAGCATATCTTTTCTCTGGTCCCTAAAAATATTTTAAAGTACTGATAAGCCATTAGTAATGAACAGTCTTAGTACCCAGATTGTGGTCTCTAAATACCATTCTCCACTAAAACAAAGTAAAGATTGATTTCAGATTTGGGACAGGAAATATGAAAGATAAAGCTGGGAAGTTATCAAAAGCTGCCTATACCATGTAAAGGAAAAAGGAGCCAATTTAAAGGAAATTTCACTCTATAAGATGGAGGAAAAAATGTTTATAAAGAATAATTGCTGTGCTGAATTGAAATATCTTAAATACATTAAAAATTCATGACTTTATTGAAATCTCACTGGTTACCTTTGGATTGCTAGAACACTAGATGCTTATTCTGAATATTAAAAAATAAAAGGAAAAAATTGAGAATTTATCTTGCCATTTCTCTAATTATTTTATTTCAGGGAATTTAAATAAATAACAAATGAGGGCTAATAAATATAGGGAATGATTATATTAGATTGTTACCCTTTTAAACCTGTCATGAAATTATTGATCTTGGCAAAGATCATCAATGGAAACCAACAATATTAAGTAAATTCTGTTGTAGAACTTTATGAATCATGTTAATGCTGGTGGAATCCCTTGGTCAGTCTTGACAAAAGGTGAAGCAGTCTGATTAAATGCCACCTAAGGTGATGAATGAGAAATATGCAGCCTCGTTTATGAAGTAATCATGGCCAAAAGAAAAGCATTCTAATAAATCATCAGTTCAAGAATATAAGGGAACTGGAGAATGCGTTAAATAAATTTAGGAATCCACCAAACCCTGAAAGTGAGAAAATCTATTAGACAAATATCTTGCTTTAGATCCCCCAGAAGCTGATCCTTGGACAAAAATTATAGTACAGGGACCTTGAATAGGGTGTGACAAAGTGGGGCAAGAAAGGGAAGACAACCATAAAGCCTGCAGTATGAGCTATCTACCACGTGGGGGAACCAAAGCCTAATCCCATCGCTCTGGAAACTGCTAAGAAAAGGTTTACACAATACCCATCTGAGGCATGCCATCCATGGAGGTGGAGTGTTTTTGCACCAACAGCCTTCATTTCTTGGTTATAATTTGATTTCAGGGACAATAATTCTAGTATTCCATTCAGGATTAAAATGGCTTTCTGAAGCTTTAAGGGAAACCCCCAGGCAAAGAAATCAGATACTGGCTACATTAAAAGATAATGCTCAGAGATAAGGGAATTGACTTCACAAGTGTGTACTGAAGGCAACTCAATGTATTCAACAAATACATGGCATGGGGATGGAAAGAGGAAGGAAATGAAAAGATTAGAGATTAGAAGAAACTTCATAGATTAAGGAGAACTATATATATTCCTTGTCTTGATTGTGACTTCACAGGTGTCAAGTAGCATAAAATTGTACAGTTTAAATATGTATAGCTTATTATATGTCAGTTATAGCTCAATAAAAAAAAAAACAGTGGAGGAAAATAAACTTAAGAAATCAAATCAACCAAGTTAAAAGAGAAGATTGATTTGACTCTTGATTGGAACAAAGTAACTTTAAAATAAACAATTTTATATGATTTTAAAAATTACAGATGACAGACTGATAGCAATCTTAAAACCAAAATAAACTATTAGAGATTTTTGCAAGTAGATAAGTAAAATACATACTTAATTACTATTACTTTGAATACAGCACAACTTTTGTTTTGATTTTTATAGATGGTTGAGTTTTGAAAACATTACTCTGTACCATGATTTACACCATGGTCCTTCCATTCCTAAATATTACAAAATAACTCATCAAAGTTATTAGAAGTATAAGTCTATATACAAAATTTATTCATTTTTAATTTATCAAATGACATCTATTGTTAATAGATTAACCAATTAAATATATTTTTTGGAAGATGAGGTAAATCTGATGAGGCATTCCAAGTTATATTTAGCTGGGTTAATGGCATACCATGAGTTTTTTGCCATGTGAATATATAACTACCATTAATTACTTTGGATAATTTTGGTTTGCTCTTTTGTCTTTTCACTGAACTCTCTTCACTGAGTAGATGAGTAGAGTTAACTTTATTAAATTCTTCACAATACATTTTTATTATTATGTATTTCATTCTAAAGGAAAAATCCATCTATATTCTGCTCTATGCAAACTGAATTTTCATCAGTGTATATAAAAATAAAATATGATGGTTATTTTACTACTACCTTTGTTCTGCATAGAATTTGTTTTACTATGCAGCTTCATTTTAAGATATCTGCCATGTTCATTCACATAATAAAGAAATATAATTCTTGAATTATAGTAATTTGAAAATTATATTTACTGGGTCCAGATCCCGGTTTAATAGAACCTAAAATAAGGCAGAACTTTGAAAATGCAAATAGAATGGCACATATTCTCCGTATATTCTAAAGTTAAAGAGAAAAAAAAAAAACAGGATGAGGGAAAAGATAACTTGGAAAACTCAGTTAATTTAATATGCAGTCAGTTCAATGTAGTATGTTGAAAATCCATTCAGACATTGGCATTTTCTGTAAGAAATGTACTTTTAACACAATTTAATAAGTAGAGAGGAAGACAGTCTGTTAAAAAAATAATTTTATTTTTTACTCAAAGTAACTGCTACATCATAATGATGAAAGATTTCTTGTATGTGTAAGACAAAGCTGAGCTATAATGAGGTTATTCTTTTTTGCTAGACTAGCAAATAAATGAACTGTAAGTAATGGGTTCCAATTTAGAGTTCTTTTTTCATGCTGGAAATAAGGACTTTGCAGAACTCTGATATATCTTTGAGTGCTTCTGCATGTTCTTCAGTCATTAGAAATGAATTTATAGGGGTTGAGAGAGAAAGGCAGAGTAGAATTCTATTAATATTCTATAATATAGTAGTATTGTCATGAAACCCTGAAGCTAAACTTTCTAAGGATAATAAATAATGTCTACAATGAATGAACTAGAAAAGAAACTAATCTCACAAAAACCTAATTGACACTAAACCCAATAAAGCAACTTTACTAAAGAAAGACTTGTGTAGATTTTGAAAAAGTAATGAGATAGAATCAAGGCACAGTAAAAATATATTTGATAATCAAAAGAAAATTTAAATGAGTTACCAATTAGTTATTCTAAGGGATGAAAAATATTAACTTGGGCCATCTATATCCTGTTTGGCCATTCTGAAGTCTTTAGACATATATTTTCAATGCCTGGAATTTTTCTACTATCTTTAATGCAGATAATATGTGTACTCTCTAAATCAGTTGCTTAATATGGTCTTATAAATAAAGAAATCTATGTTTAAAAATAATTCAAAAGTGAGTGGTTTTAAAGATATATTTATGGAAGACTAATTTTAGAGATATTAAAATAGAATGTTATCTATTTATATTCTTGTTAGAGGTTTTTTTGGTGTGTTCTAATAAAAGTGATTTGAGATAAAGGAATGTAAGGAAGTATTGTAGGAAGGTTTTTTGTAAGTGACACTTCGATTTATTTCTAATATTCACATAATTGCAAACAAACTGAATGCTCTTCTGACATTTCTAAAATCTGATACTAGGCAGTAATGGTTATGGACTTGATTACTTGGGAAAACAAGTATTTATGAAACGATGTCCATATTTTTGAGAAGCATCCAAATGTGCAGACAAGAAAACTCAACACTACATTTAACTTCCTTTTTTAATAAAAAAACATCAACTTTTTTTTTTTTTGCTATTTTCAGCTTATCTATTCTCCTGAAAATCCAAGAGACCAAATAATATTAAATTTGACTTCATATCTCTTATTTATCTGCATGCTAGTCAATGGAAATTGGTTAAAAAAGTCATATTAAGCAAAACATGTTTTATTGTAAACCATCAATTATAGAAAGTGCTCCTTACTTTTCTTATATATGCTTATTTTATGATCACAGTTGCTTTTGTTTCTATGTTGAGTAAACTTATACTATTTTAAAGTTTTGTAGATTGTCTTTATCCATTGCAAGTATTAATTCTATATTTTTATGATCAATATACTTTTTCCATAGAAATGTCTACATAAATAAAAATGTGTTTAATAAAAATTTATTGTATACTTATTGTTTTAGATATTATACCATGTGCTAATAATTAAAAGATTCATTTAAATATGTAAATAATTAAAGCACATCTTATGAAAATATGCATTAATAAAATATAAAGATAATAAGATCCTGCTAAATACACAGGGATTAACTGGAAGAAGGAGAAGAAAAAGTCTTGCAAATTTTCAGAGAGGAAGCAGCATTTACACAGTGCTGAAGTTGGCAGGATGTACAAGGCTCTTTTATAGTATTCACGGTGGTTTTCTAGCCTACTTTCTAAGGGAATGGTAAAGTGTAATTGCTCAGAGCTCAACCTCTGTCTAGAAAGCCAGCCTATAAAGTTTCAATTCCCACACTTAATACCAATTTGGTATTGTGCTCAGTCTTCTTATCTGTAAAAGGGAGAAAAAAGTAATATCTATCTCAGGTTACTATAAAGCCTATTTAAATTTGGCACATACTAAACATTCAGTAAAGGCTAACTCTTCTAGCTCTTATTACTGTTTCTCAAATTCTCCATACACAGCACCATGTGTATGGAGCCCTCTTGGTGGTCTATTGGGAAGCTATGCTCTTACTTCTACTGCATTTAATCCCGTGTTTGTTCTTGGCCTGCAATTTCCTCCATTCCCTTTTCTCTATCAAATTGTACTCATTGGTTCTCATCTTTCAGAGATCCCTAAACCATTTGCTTACTAAAAATGCCTACTTTCTCTTTCAAATCATAATGTTACTATTTTTCATACTTATTTACTAAGATTTAAATGATAAATTAAAGGGTAGTAGGGCAAATACATTTGTTCACTACGGTAAATTACCAGCTGTGTGAAGGTGCCATCTTTTGAGAAATTATTTTCAAGCATGAGTAGTACTAGGCAGGAAGGAAATAAGGAAAGAAGGAAGGAAGGAAGGAAGGAAGGAAGGAAGGAAGGAAAGAAGGAAGGAAGGAAGGAAGGAAGGAAGGAAAGAAGGAAGGAAGGAAGGAAGGAGAAAAAGAGAGAGACAGGAGACAGAGACAGAGAAAGAAAAAGAGAAGGAGAAAGAGACAGAGAGCAGAAAAAGAGATAGAGACAGAAAAGAAAGAGAAAAGAACATAGAGATATACCACCTGGGGAGTTTCCTCAAACCATGTTTTTATTTGTTTTGTTTCATTTGGTTTCGGTGTTTGTTTAATTTTACTGTACCATATTTACTACTTCAAAATATTGGTCATATTAGTTCTTAACAGTTTTCAAAGGCAGATTTAATTGAGAAATGTATGTAGTAAGCTCTTTCCATTTTGTCATCATGGGAGAAAAGATTTATGTGGTTTGTTTGTTGGCCTGAGACTGTATATGGATCTTGACACAGACTGTAAGACAACATTGCCTATACCATAACTAAGAGAAAACCACAAAGAGATTTATAAAAAAAAGTAAAAATATTTTCTGCAACTGAGTTGAGGGTAATTGATTATTTGTAATCTAAGAGGTGAATTATTTCTAACCAAAAAGTACCTTAAACCCAGAGAGCAATATTCTTGCAAAGAATGAATGCCTCCTCTTTGTCATCCCCCACTCCACATCACTTTCCATCGATGGCCTGTCATTTGTATATTATCTATATGTTTTAATATAATTCTTTCAGCAATTCTAAAAATCAGAGTCTGTAATGGTTTTATTTTATTTAAATGTTATAAATGCTTATTTCTGGTTTGGAAAAAAGTCTTTAAATTGTTTTCTTAAAAGATGTATTATCATATATATTCATATTATTTCTTTTATCTGACATCCTTTTGTAATTATGTCCAAATGAAAATGTGCTTAAAATCTTTAAAAATACTCATGGCACCTTCTTCCTTTGGGGTAATACAAAGCCTTAATCTCATAGCATATGACCCTATGTTGTATGACAGCCAAGTCAACTATCCTGTTACATAGAGGAATGTTCTTAGGAAACTATTTAAAAGAAACCATATTATACCTTTAAAGCCTTGGCGCTAAAAGATAGTACATTCAACTTGGGTAATTTCAGAATTTTAACAAAGAAACTACTTGAAAGGTGTAGGCAAAGATTACAAGCAACAAGTAATAGTCCAGAAGCTTATCATTAGAATGAGTAGGAAGCCTTTACTACCAACTTTGAAAGAGTTTAGTGTGTCAGTATTTTTCTCTAGTTTTACATACATATATGTTCTGACTTTTCTAAACATATATGAAATCATAGTGATCAAGATATTCTGCAATTTGTTTTTTTTTTTTTTACTGGATATCCCATTTTGGAACTCTTACCTTCTACATATTTTTCCTGAATATGGATTTACCAAAATGTAAAATAATAAAGAAAAATAAAAATGAGTATATGTGAAATTAATAAATAAATAAGCATAAATAACTAAATAAAATGAATGAAATAACAATAAAGAGAAAAATGCTTTAAAGTTGTGAAGTTTTATTATCCTAACCTTATATATTCCCAAATCATATTAACTAAAATGATCTATATCTACAAAATCTATTGATAAATATACTACATATTTTATTATATTATGTGATTGACAAATGATTTGATTGCACTATAACAATAACTGGTTTAATAACAAATCTTTCAAATACGTATTAAAACAGCCAAAAAATTAAATATTGATTTTTACACATGAAGCTTACATTCTTTCAAATAAATAAGAGAACAATTACCATCCCAATTAATCTTTTTTTTTAATTCCCAGCAAACACATTTCAAAAATATTTCTAGTTTCAAAAATATTTCATTGATGAATTGGTAATCTTTACCTAGAAAAGTATGCAGTAATGAGTGAAGCTTGTTTCTGATCTCCCTGTCAGTGCTTACTGTAACAAATTCCTGATTATGCTTTTCTTCTAGAACATTCTGTTAATTGCTCTATGAATTTCTCTGAATTAAAGAAAAACCTGTATCTCATTTTTTGTTTGTATTTCACCATCTACTTGTTTAATTTCATTGTATTTTTTACTCATACGAATAACATGAATCTCTTTTTTTGCATTAGAGAGCATTTGCAGATAGTGGAAAATGGGAAGGGGAGGTGGCCCAGCAAGTATAGCAGGTAACTCATGGTGGTCATTAGTTTCTGGGAGAATAAAACTAGTGGAATTATCCAACTCTCCCCTTACACCCTCTACCACCATTAGTAATAGACAACAAAAAATATTCGAATTAGTGATTTGGGTAAAACTAATGTTTAAGTACCTCAAGCAAATTAGAACAAATAAAAGTCTGAAGAACCTATTGTAGCACTGAATTCACACTTGTGAAGCCTGGCTTTGAAATCACTCTCATGAGTATCAAATTAAGAGTAAGTAATGAGGCAAAATTAAAAATAAACAGAAACAAAGACAAACAAAAGCAGTATACTTTCAGGATACTACTCATCTACTGTGGCTAACCTTATCAGTATGTGAGTATGATCAGTTTAGGTGTGCTGGGTAGATTTATAAACTCTGATGAAAACTACAACCTCACTTCATATTCTTACTTTTTTTATAATGTGAAAATGTACACCCCTTTGAGGTTGAATTTTTACTAACTAAATTAGAAGCATATATCTATGTTTTTAGAACTAAACAGGTTTATTATTTGGCTTTTCTGTTTACATGTAGTTCAATGATGACTTATTTTCTTCCTTAGATGACTGGAAATGACTCAAAATTATGCTAAAATAATAATTTGTATCAAGATGTCAGTTTATTGTTTCTTGGCTCTAAATGCATCTTTTTAATATATGCTCTATGATAACGGAATTTCTTTGTTCAGAATTTCTCTTTTAAAGTGAGCATGATAAACTTTCTCATTAGAGATGCTGGAGAAACATTGCAGGAAGAGGCTTGAATTGTATACCCGATATCAGCAATGCGGGTGTGAGGACATCTGGATGAACCCCAACTACCTTTCCAGAACATGGTCCTTTTAACTTTGTGGCTTCAGTCTGATGACCTTTCCGCAGCTCTCCCCACAGAAATGAGAGCCCCCATGGGCTATGTGCTCTGAAGGCCTCCTGTCCTGCCAATTAATTGCCCGGAATCTACCAATGATTGCTAATCTTCTCCCCCAACTGCACCCTATAACCTATTGCTTACCATGTAACTCAGGTCAGCTCCTCTCCAGGCAAACCAGCAAACTCCATTGCTTTCCAGTGAGTTGACCCATGAGGTCTGGACCCCTTCCAAGTTCATCCCTTAGGTACACTCACTCAACTCTAGAGAACCATATACAATTTCCTGATATCTAATAGTTTCTCTTTTATTATAGTTAATAATGCTTTTATTAAATATCCCATTTAACCTACTGTGTGGTTTTTATTTCCCGATTAGACTCAGACTGCCACATCATTTTAATTTAGTCTTGTCATTCACAAAATATGAAAATTCACATGCTTTTTAAGGACAATTTACGAAATACTCCTTGTCATCATAAGCAAATCAAATCATGGAAAATGCATTGAAATATTTTAAAAGAGCATTATTTACTAGCAGTTATGGATGATTTTAAAAATATACAGAATTAATATGTATTTTCAGGAAAGTAACATCCTAATTAGAATATTTGAGATGGGTTCCTGAAATAGAAGATTATATTGAACTTAATGGAGATTTTTGAATATCCAGTTGATGTCAAAGGTTTGTGAATTCTAAATTTCTATTAATTTACTGATATCTTTGACTTTATTCTGTACTTAAAATTGGTGGTGGGATATAATCACACCTGACAAGAAAAATGAGGAAAAAATACATATCAGAAAAAAATATTAAAAACATGTACATTTTCTTGAGACATTGTAAAAGAAAAATTTTAGTAAGCATTTTTTTCTCTCATTTTCATAAATACATTTGATGAATAGAAGAAAATAAGTTTCTAAGATTTGGTCAGTAATGCATTTAATACATTCAAAGATGGAGTGTAGAAGGTTTGAGAGCATGTGTATTATTCAGATTACATAAAAAGTACTAAAGATTTAAGCCAAAAATTCATTAATTCAGAAAAATCTAATTTATAGATGCCTAAGCTAGGAAATTCTTAAACAATATTATAAGACTATGAAATATGTTTGAGGCTTACAAAGTTTAGATCTATTTGAATTTATTTTAATTAATGATATGCCCAGATAGTCCATATGCTAGAAAACAGGGATAAATATGATCCCTATATAAGTTAATCACTTAGCATTCCTTCATTTTGAAAACTTTTGATCTGGGCTGATGGAAAATTTTTGGTTTTGTTGTCATTATAGTCTTATTTTTTTCATTGAAGAACACACTTTATTATTACTCTTTTAGATTCCTATGTGAAAGAAATTAATTTAATTAGGCTTATGTGAAATATATAGTTTGCCAGTTTTGTGAAGAGACAGTTTTGTAGATACCAAAGGTAACTGATACTGTGGATCTACCTTATTTTAGTGATTATTATAGACTGAAGTTCTGGATTCTTTCTCCTAGTCTGTTTCTTTGTTTTGGCTCGGCTTAGGATATTTAGTGTCCCGTGAAAACAAAAAATTTATTTAAGATTAATACCTAATAATATCGCAGTACTTTTAGATTTGTAAAATGCATTCACACATATGATTCCAATAAATCCTACAAAATAAAGCACCTAAAACAATGATCTTTTTATAATATAAAATTCTTCTCAGAGACAGGGATGTTAATGTCTATCTTTCCTTGAACACATTAGATGTAGTATTGAAATAAGAATTTTACATGCAATGTATTATTTAACTCTTCTAAGAATTATGACAATTTTATTCAGATTTTAAAGATTACAAGCCAAGTTTAGAAAATTAATAGTTTCCCTTGGCTCCAAAAATATGTAAATAGTTTAGCAAGGATCCAAATCCAGGACTTTGGTTCTCAAATTTATGTATATTGTGCTACACCTTAATAGCTTTCCTTCCTTTCCACAATGATATATAGAATGACTGATAAATGAGATAGTATGCTCAGTACTGTCCATGAACATATAGGTAAGATTCAGTTCTTGCGTTGAGGGAGACGTTCCATGGACAGATTCCAACTAAATAATTTCTATACAAACTCCAGTCTTTTCAAATAGACCCAGTTCTGTTTCCACATTACCTTGGTATAGACTCTCAGTATTGAACACATATACTTATATATGTGGAGAGCAGACCTGTCTCAATAAAACTGGAGGGTAGAAAATGTTATCTGCAGAAAACACAATTCTAGCTCAGAAGCTTTATGTTAAACCTTGGTTTTGAAGGTGACATCAACAAGATGGCGGGCTAAGAGGTCCCAACACTGTCCCTCCCACAAAAACAAACAAAAAAAATAAGTAACTACAAACTGGTGAAAACAGCTCTGGGGAAACTCTGGACTATAAGGAACAAGCAGCAGAAACCCTGCAGAGCTCAAAACCGAGTATGGCTGGAAAAAAAGTATAGGAAGCATTTAATCTGTGCCACCCCATCCCCCAGTCCAGAGCAGCTTGGCGCCAAGAAGGATTTCACCCCATAGAGAAAAGGAGAACAAGACCCCAACAAGACTTGTCACCATGGACATTTAGTTCTCTTTACTGGGAACTCCCACCATCTTCACCAAATCTGAACCCAACTGTGACAGAGCTGCCTAGAGTCCCTGCTGCTGTTTCTTTCCCAGTGCTGCAGCTATCGCTATGGTGAAGACTGATCTAGGAACCCCATTCACTGCTGTGCATTGCTCTCTAGGATCAAGATGCCATAATACCTTACTATCTGGGAGACTAGAGCTGCTGCTGCTCAATGCCCCACCTCTAGGTCCTGAGTTGTAGCTTTGACCTGCCATTGCCACACTGCTGCTGCTCTGTATCACTCTCTCTGGATCCTAATTTGGGATTTGACCAGCTAGGGACCAAGATACTACTGTTCTGTGACTGCTCCCTGTGTCCTAAGTAGTTTTGGTTTTGACCTACCATCACCGGGCTGCGCCACGCCACTGCAGCTCTGTGCCTCACCCCTGGGGTTCTAAGTCACTGCTTTGATCTGCTATCACCAGGCTGAGCTGCTGCTGTTCTGTGACTGCTCCCTGGTGCCAAAGTTGGGACTTTAACCCACTATTTGAAGTTTGTGCAATTTTTTTCTTTAATAATTAATACATTCTATGTACTTCCCCAACTGCAAAATCTTCTCTTAACATGGAATTTCTTATGTCTTTCTATTGATTGTGTAGATATACCAATACATATAAAAATGAAGAATATTGTTTAACCTAGTGATTTTGATTTAACTATAAATTTTCTGATATAACTTGACATTTATACCCAGATATGAGAAATGTAAAAGTAGGTAAAAAAATCTAAGTCCTTTAGATGGTATAGTAGATTGTGTCATTGATCGCTATATTTAATTCCTTCATTTATCCATGTCCTTTGCCATATCATTTTGATTTGCCCACTGCTTAAGCAACTCTGGGCTTGCTCATGTAATTTGCTTTGACAAATTAGATGTTATCAGATATGATGAAAGCTTGAAATATACCTGCACAATTGGATTTGTTTTCTTTCTCTCTAGTACTTCTGTCAACACTGTGAGAATATGCCCAAGCTTGTCCACTTCAGTATAAGAGATATGTGAAGTATAACTGGGTTGTTCTACTCATCCACATGTGGAGCAACCTGGATGAGCAAAGAAACTAGTTGATCTCAAGACAAATAAGTAAGCCCAGCGAAGAATAACAATGAGCAACTGACCCAAAGACAGTTGATGAGATGATTGAAGATAGATATTGTGTTTATGTTTTTATATGTTTTTCTAGCGTTAACTTTCTAGAGTTAACTTTCTAAAGCATGTTTTATGAAACACTAACAGAAATAAGAATTAATTTTTTTAATAGAAATTTTGGTTATATTTTTCATCTTATTAAGGTTATTACCATTCTGCATCTATTTAGAACGATACTTTTAAAAATTAATTTAAAATAAAAAGCAATTACTCTTTGAGTTTTTTTCACTGCTATTTAATATGAACACTTTCATATAAAATAGAACTACAACGTGAACCTGATTATAGCAGCAGCTGCTTATTGATGCGTTTTGAATCTTGAGCTATTTTGGAGGCTAAACCTCAGTGGGAACTTCGTCGCTGTCAATACCTATTAATAATTGCTGACAAATTATCAACAGTCCAGGAGCAAGTTTTCTGTTGATGATTTGTGAAAAAACAAACATGCTAACTTTGACATTGTCTTAATTTTCTGGCAATAGATATTTTACTTTAATACAAAAAGACCTACTTGATTTCAATAAAGTTTATCTGATATTGTTAGAGAGCATGAAGAGTTTTTCTCAATGTGTTTTTTTGTTATTGTAGTTTTAATATGACTTCCTGAGATGAAGAAAGTATATCTGGGAAAGCACTAGATAAACTTAATATGATAATGGATGGAGTAAAGAAATATCCGTTAGCAAAACAGATTTTAGGAACTTAAATAATGGCATTTTCAAGTGTTTGTTTTCAGTAGTAGGAGTCTTAGCTGTAGTTTTCTTTTCAAAGGTAGCAACCTTTGAAAATGTAGCAATGTGAGTGACCAGAGAGAAGACACACAAAAGATTAAACATGGGAGGTTTTTTCTATTTTATTTTTCCCCAAAAGATGCTAGCTACTACATGGTGTAGTCAAGATAGTAAATCATTTTTTTTTAATTTTATTTTATTTTAATTAGTTTCAAATATATAGTACATTGGTTAGACATTTATATAGTTTATAAAACAATCCCCCTAATTGCTCCTTCTCTCTTCTGCTTTTCCACCTAGCCAATATATTAATGCTAACTACAGTCTCTATGCCACTGTCCCCATTCCCGTAACCATCTATCAACTACTAATTTGTATTTCTTTAACTCTTAACCTCATTTTCCCACTCCCCTAATCTCCTCTCCCCTCTGTCCGTCACCAGATCGTCCATGATATTTGTGAATCTGTTTTTGATTAGTTTGTTCTTTTTGTTCCTTTGATTCCACATATAAGTGAAATTGTGGTATTTATCATTCTTTGACTTACCTCACTCAGCATAATAACCTCTAGGTCCATCTATGTCATTGCAAATGATAGGATTTCATTTTTTTTTTTAATGGTTGAGTAATATTTCATTTGTATATATGAACCATAACTTCTTCATCCAATCGTCTGTTGCTGGGCATTTAGGTTGCTTCCATATCTTGGCTATTGTAAATTGTGCCTCCATGAATATTAGGGTGCATAGATCTTTACAAATTATTGTTTTGGTTTTCTTTGGATAAATACCCAGAAATGCAATTGCCAGGTCAAAAGAAAGATCCATTTTTAATTTTTTGAGAAGCCTCCAAACTGTTTTCCATAGCAGCTGTACCAATTTGCAATGCCACCAACATTGTATAAGGATTCCCTTTTATCGGCATCTTCGCCAACACTCGATGTTCTTTGATTTATTGATGATAGCCATTCTGACAGGTGTGAAGTGATATCTCATTGTGGTTTTAATTTGCATTTCTCTGATGATTAGTGACCTCAAGCAACTTTTCATGTGTCTATTAGTCATCTGTATTTCCTGTTTGGAGAAGTATCTGTTCAGGTCTTCTGCCCATTTCTTAATTGTTTGTTGTTGTTGTTGTTGTTGTTGTTTTGTATGAGTTCTTTATATATTTTTGGATATTAACCTCTTATCAATGTATCATTAGCAAATAACTTCTCCCAAACAGTTGGTTGTATTTTTGATTTCTTTATGGTTTTCTTTGCTTTACAATAACTTTTTAGTTTGATGTAGTCCCATTTGTTTTTCTTTTGTTTCCCTTGCCCGGGAGATATATCCGAAAAGAAATTACCGTTAGTAATATCAGAGAGTTTAATGCCTATGTTTTCTTCTAGAAGTTTTATGGTTTCAGATCTTACATTTAAGTCTTTAAACCATTTTGAGTCTATTCTTGTATACGATGTAAGAAAGTGGTCCTTTCTTTCTTTTTTTTTTTTTTTTTTTTGACATATATCTGTACAATTTTCCCAACATCATTTATTGAAGAGACTGTCTTTACCCCAAAGTATATCCTTGGTCATATATTAAGTGAGTGTATAGGTGTAGATTTACTTCTGGGCTCTCTACTCTGTTCCATTGATCAATGTATCTGTTTTTATGCCAGCACCATGCTGTTTTGATTACTGTAGCCTTGTAGTATAGTTTGATATCAAGTAGTGTGATACTTCCAACTTAGTTCTTTCTCAAGATTGCCATGGCTATTTGGAGTCTTTTATGGTTCCATATAAATTTTAGGATTATTTTTTCTAGTTCTCTGAAAAATGCCATTGATATTTTGATAGGAATTACATTGAATCTATAGATTGCTTTGGGTAGTATGGCCATTTTAATGATGCTGATTCTTCCTACCCATGAGCATGGTGTATGCTTCCATTTATTTGTATCTTCTTCGATTTCTTTTTTCGATGACTTATCATTTTCTGAAAACAGGTCTTTTATCTCCTTGATTAATTTGATTCCCAGGTATTTTATAGTTTTCGATGCCATTGTAAATGGAATTGTTTTCTTAACTTCTCTTTCTGAAAGTTCATCATTAGTGTATAAAAATGCCACTGACTTCTGAATATTTATTTTGTAACCTGCTACTTTACTGAATTCATTGATTAGTTCTAACCATTTTTTTGGGTGGAATCTTTAGGATTCTATGTATATAGTATCATGCCATCGGCAAATAATGAGTTTTACTTCTTCCTTTCCAATTTGGATGCCTTTTATTTCTCTTTATTGTATTATTGCTGTGGCCAATACTATATTGAAGAGGAGTGGTGAAAGTGGGCATCCTTGTTTTGTTCCTTATCTTAAGGAAAATGCTTTTAGCCTTTTCCCATTGAGTATGATGTTAGCTGTAGATTTGTCATCTATGGCCTTTATTATGTTGAGGTATGTTCCCTCTGTTCCCACTTTGCTGAAAGTTTTTATCATAAATCGATGCTGGATTTTGTCAAATGCTTTTTCTGCATCTATCGATATGATCATATGGTTTTCATCTTTAGATTTGGTAATGTAGTGTATCACATTAATTGATTTCTGAATATTGTACCAACCTTGCATCCCAGGAATAAATCCAACTTGATCATGGTGTATGATATTTTGAATGTATTGCTGAATTCGGTTTGCTAGTATTTTGTTGAGGATTTTGCATCAATGTTCATAAGAGATATTGGCCTATAGTTTTTCTTTGTTGTTGTTGTTGTTGTTGTTGTTGTTGTTGTTGTTGTTGTTTTTGAAATGTCTTTGTCTGATTTTGGAATCAAGGTAATGATAGTCTCATAAAAGGTATTAGGGAGCCTTCCCTCTTTTTGAATTTTTTGGAATAGTTGAGAAGAATAGGTGTTAATTCTTCTTTGAATATTTGGTAAAATTCACCTATGAAGCCATCTGGTTCAGGACTTTTGTTTTTTGGGAAGTTTTTGATTATTGATTCTATTTTATTGGTGGTGGTTGGTCAGTTCAGATTTTCTGTTTCTTCTTGACTCAGTTTTGAGAGATTCTACGTTTCTAGGAATGTGTCAGTTTCTTCCAATTTTTTTGTATGTAATTGCTCATAGTATTTTCTTTATGATCCTTTTTATTTCTGTGGAGTCTGTAGTTATTTCTTCTCTTTCATTTATGATTTTATTTATTTTAGTCCTCTTTTTTTTTTTTTTTATTAATGAGTATAGCTAAGGGTCTGTCAATTTTGTTTATCCTTTCAGAGAACTAGCTCTTGGTTTCATTAATCTTTTGTATTGTTTTTCTAGACTCTATTTCATTTATTTCTTCTCTGATATTTATTATTTCCTTCCTTCTAGTCACTTTGGGTTTTGTTTGCTGTTCTTTTTCTAGTTCTTTTAAGTGTAAGGTTAGATTGTATATTTGAGCTTTTTCTTGTTTCTTGAGGTAGGCCTGTATTGCTATGAATTTCTCTCTTAGAACTGCTTTTGCTGTGTTCCATGGATTTGAGTTGTTGTGTTTTCATTTTCATTTGTCCCAAGGTATCTTTTGATTTCTTCCTTGATCTCATCAATAACTCATTCATTGTTTAGTAACATGTTATTTAGCCTCCATAAGTTTGTGTATTTTCCAGTTTTATTCTTGTAGTTGATTTCTACTATTATGCTATTGTATTCAGAGAAGATGGTTGATATGATTTCAATCTTCTTAAGTTTTTTGAGACTTGTTTTGTGTCCTAACTTGTGGTCTATTCTAGAAAATGTTCCTTGTGTACTTGAGAAGAATGTATATTTTGCCGCTTTGGGATAAAATGCTCTGAAAATATCTATTAAATCCATCTGGTCTAGTGTACCTTTTAGGCCCATTGTTTCCTTGTTGATTCTTTGCCGGGAAGATCTGTCCATTGGTGTCAATGGAGTGTTAAAGTCTCCTACTATGAATGTATTGCTATTGATCTCTCCTTTTATGTCAAGTGCTCCTATGTTGGGTGTGTATATGTTTACCAGGGTTATGTCCTCTTGATTTATCGATCCCTTTATCATCACATAATGCCCTTTTTGTCTCTTATTATAAACTTTGTTTTAAAGTCTATTTTATCTGATATAAATATCACTACCTCGGCTTTTTTTTTTTTTCATTTGTTTGTATGAAACATCTTTTTCCATCCCTTTACTTTCAATTTGTGATCGTCATTTGATCTGAAGTGAATCTCTTGTAGACAGCATATGCATGAGTCTTGTTTTCTTATCCATTCGGTTACCTTATGTCTTTTGATTAGAGCATTTAATCCATTTACATTTAAAGTGATAATCGATAGGTACATAGTTACTGCCATTTTATTATTCGTATTTGTTATTTCTACTTTCTTATTGCCCCTTCTCTTTTTACAGAAGTCTCTTTAATATTTCTTGTAATACTGGCCTGTTGGCCATGAATTCCTTAAGCTTTTCTCTGTCTGGGAAACTCTTTATCTCACTTCCATCTTAATTGAAAGCCTTGCTGGGTAGAGTATTTGTGGTTGTAGATTCTTGTTTTTCATAACTTTGAATATTTCTTGCCAGTCCCTTCTGGCCTGCAAAATTTCCTTTGAAAAATCAACAGATATTCTTATGGGGGTACCCTTGTAAGTAACTAGCTGCCTTTCTCGTGCTGATTTTAAGATTCTCTCTTTGTCTTTGACCTTTAGCATTTTAATTATGATGTGTCTTGGTGTATGTCTGTGAATTCCTCTTGTTTGAGACTGTGCTTCCTGAGCTTGTATGTCTAATTCTTTTGCCAGGTTAGGGAAGTTTTCTGTCATTATTTCTTCAAATAGATTCTCAATCCCTTGCTCTCTCTCTTCGTCTTTAGATATTCTTATGATCTGGATATTGTTACATGTCATGTTATCCCAGAGGTCTCTTAAACTATCCTCATTTAAAAAAAATTTTTTTTTTCTTTTTGTTGTTCTAATTGGGTATATTCTGCTACCTTGTCTTTCAGTTTGCTAATTCAATCTTCTACTTCGTCCAATCTACTGTTGAATCCTTCTAGTGTATTCTTCATTTCAGTTATTGTATTCCTCATTTCTATCTGGTTCTTTTTTATGGTTTCTATGTCCTTTTTAATGCTTACTGTCTCTCTGTTGAGGTTCTCATTGTGCTCATTCATTTTCCCCATAAGTTCATTATTCTGAACTCTGTCTCTGGTAGGTTGCTTCTCTCTATTTCATTTAGCTTATTTTCTGGAGTTTTTTCCTGTTATTTCGTTTGTGGCATGTTTCTTTGTTTTCTCACTTTATTAGCTTCTCTGTGTTCATTTTGATGTGTCAGGAATATTTGTTTCGTCTCTTGGCATTGGCCAGATGGCCTAATGTAGAAGATGTCCTATGTGGCCCAGTGGCACAATCTTCCTCATCTCCTATGCTGGGGGCTCTGGATGTGATCTTTGTGTGGGTTGTGTGTGACCTTCTATTGTCACTGAGCCTTTATTGTTGTTAGTAGATCAGTGGATGGGATTAACGCTCAGGCTGACTAATTGTGGGAACTGGCTGCACCCATAGGTGAGTTCCTGTGTGGGATTTGCCCTAGCAGGCTTGTGTGCTTGTTGCAACCACCCTTTGTGTGTACCACTAATACGACTAGTCAGAGTCGCTTTGTTGTGATCTGGTGTCAGCCTCTGGATGTGTTGGTTTTGTGGCCCCTTGAGAGGGGCTCCCCTGTAGGCCAAGGTCAGCTGCTGCTTTTGATTGCTCAGAGCTACCCGGTTGGAACTACTAAGTAACCCTCAGAGGGTTGTGCCTATGCTGGATCTATAGATAAGTGGAAGAGACAACGCTATAGGCAGTGGTCGGTTATCCCTCATCCCTGACCTAGGGCAGTTTAGCAGAGGGACCAGTGCTCCTCCAGGTTTGACACTGCCTGTCAGTTTCCCATAAGTCTCTGAAACTGGAAGAGCCTCTGGGTGATATGCATGTTGGGTAGTGCAGGGACCCCAGGAGTCTCCTGGATCTATTGAGTAAATTTCCCCCTGCCACACTGTAGTGTCAGTTTACATGCCAATACTGTCTCTGTGGCTCCCGTACAAGTTTCCAATCGTTGCAAGATCAGCTGCTGTCCACCTTGGGCCTTAATGACCCACCCCAGGGCAGGGGCAGCTTCCTATCAACATTCAGCGGGTACTTTGTGTACTGGATGGGGCAGGAGCTCAGGGAGTTAAGGGCCTTCAGGTCAGTACAGACCCTTGCAATCCCCTCAAGAGATACTGCAGCTCATACAGGCAGCAGTGGTCTGCCCACAACTGTTTTTTCTGAAATACACTCACTGTGCTAGCCAAGGTCTGTTGCCTGCGCAGACTGTACAACCCCAGAGCCAAGCAGGGTATGGGATGCTGCTTGTCAATAGGCTGCAGTCACTTTGTGGCTTGAGTGAAGCAGAGAGACAAGGGACATCAGGCCAATAGAGCCTCTGTTTTGCTGAAACTTCTGTGCCTGGGCATTCCTGCTATAGTCACAGTGAGACCAGCTGCTGTCGGGGGCAGTCCCACAGACTTTTGTGCTCCCTGGACACACTATTGCAACTCTTACAGGCAGCAGAGGTCTTCTTGCCACTGATTTCCATGCAGTGCCCGTCTTGTGCTAGCCAAAGTTTGTTGCCTTTGTGGATTGAGAGATCTGGGGGCGAGGGACGGGACTGTGGCAGTTCACTGTCAATGAGCTGCCTAGAGCAATTTGTGAGTAAGGTGGAGCAGGGTCTCAGAGAGGCAATGGCAGTCATATCAATACATCCTCAGTCTTGCTGCAACTTTAGTAACCATTCACACATTCCGGCAGAAGTCCCAGATCGCAGCAAGACCAGCTACTGTCTGGGACTGGCCCACAGATCTCCGAGATCTGCCCAAGTTCCTGTTGGCAGCAGTGATCTGCCTGACCCTATTTTGGAAATACAGCTCATAGAGCTGACTGCTAGCTGACAATGCTTGGCCCTGAATGAGCACAGGGCATGGCAGCCATCCAGCAAGAAAAGGCCCGGGCAATCCGCGGTTGGGTGGGGCAGACTGATCCCCTCAGGCCTTGCATTCACTTATTTTATTTTTAAATTATGTTTTTAAATTCTGCTTATGTTTTCATTTCTAATATTTCAATATTAATAGCTAATTAGTGCCTTTATATTGTTGAATATTATCAACATATTACTAAGAAATATTTTCCCCCTTCTACTCTCAATGAAAAGCATCTATGGTGATTTGGAACAGATAACGTCCTAATTGTGCAAATGTACAATTAATTGGGAAGAAAAGATTTAGAAAGACATATAGAATGCAGGCTTGGAAAGTGTGTCTCTAGCCTAGACATTGAAGGATATTCATGCTATTGCCAGATATCTGAAAATAGGAAGGAGTTTCGGTGCACTGAGGCAAAGGGAATAAAATAGAGTAGAGAATGTCAAACTCAGGCCAATCTGTTCTAAATGTTAACTTACGCATAAATATAATAGCAATTCTATTAATATGAAAGTAGATACTGTGTAACAGGAAAAACAGTACTATCCAAACAATATTAAATTTGATGTAATGAAAATAATTTTTAAAATTACTTGAAGGAGTGGGAAATATATAAATAAGGTAAAAAAATATTAAATTTGAATAAAATATTGTTGAAGAATGCATTGTCTAATTGTGCATGAGTCCCAATGCTATGGGAGCTTGGTATTTAAAATCAATAAAGGAAAATAATTACCTTTTTTTTTGTTCTAGACTTTACATTCTACTGTAATGTAATTTTGTATCTAGACTTTCATTCAACTGCAAATCCTACCCTCAATATTAGTGGCATCTGTACTGCAGTTAGAGAATGTCTCATGGGTTTTCATAACTATATTTTGCCAAATACATTTTCTTTTCATTATGTTTTACATCCCTCTTTTCTCGGTGTTATTATTTGCACACAACTTGAGAGCAGGGGCAATACATATGCTATATACTGTATTCTGTCTTCGCATTTCAAGTCCTGTATAGTGACAGGTCTTTCTTTAATAAATGTTGAAAAAATGAGCCTGTGAGTTATTAAGTTGAACATTTGAGAACTGTTTATAAACGTTATATGTTGGTATAAATGAGAATGAGTAAACTAATTAATATAAGACAAAATCATGTAATTGGAAAGAATATGATCACCAACAAGTTTGGAAAATAGATGAATTCAAGGCTCAGTAAGCAAGACATGATTATGAGACCACACAGAGTGAACCTAGTAAGAAGGTTTGTATTTCAAGATCATTACTCATGAGCTAAATAATCAGAGTAAAAATAAAATTAGAACTACGTTTTAAATAAAATCATGTTTGTATAATAAAACACACATTATCAATTAAGACAAATACTACTGTTCAAAATGTAGTGAAAAATTCAGATATAGAAATTTATAAAATTCTAGAAGTAGATAAAGGCAGTTGCTCAAACAAGTAGTATGAATAAAATCTTAAGAGAAAGAGTTTGAAGAAATTTTTATTGTAAAAAAGAGGTGATATATTTCTAAGCATTGATTTATCACCAATAGTGTATAGTTTGATCTAAAAATATAGCAATAACTTTTTCCTGGGAACTGCATGAAAAGATACAAAATTCTAGTCTTTTACTGATCAATAAAAAATAGACATTTATGTTTATCTCAGGACTTATTTTTGAGACATTGCATTATTCAAAAATCTGTATTTTTCTTTCTTGTTTGTTTGCTTCTTAATTTTTATTCGATAATGTAATACTTAAAAATCTTAGAAACACTGTCTTAGACTGAGGCTATTAATAAATTACTAATTAGAAAGCAACAAAAACATCAGTTAAGCAGCCACATACTTTGTCTAGGAAAATAACTGGTCCTTTTTAAATGGTAAATTAGATTATTATGTTAATGTACGATGTTATGTTAAAAAGACTTAAGTGAGTTCCTACAATATATAATTTTCAGATTAAGATGAAAAACATAATTTGTAAATATTATCTCATTAAATTTAACATCTTTACAAATATTTAATTATCCATGTTTTTTATTTTCGTTTTTTGAAATATATAAATATTATTTTTATAAATTATAAATTACAGAGTTGAACAATGCTAAGTTATTTCTCCCTTTTTATAGTGCCCATTAACCAAATTTAAATTGTAGAATAGCTGGATGATTTTAAGTATAAGCATTTAAAAGATTCTTTATAAAATCTGCCCCCCCCGAAATTAGCATTTCTTACATGCTTGTGCTATTATAATTTTTTGTTGATAAACTGTATCCTATTCAAGAGAGCTCATGCTTGATATAGTACTGAATAGAATCTTGTTGATTTTCAAAGGATCACAGCTGGGGAGCCATTCACAAGTAAGCTGAAAAATAATACTACTAGTCAACATTATGCTGCATTTTCAGATTCACATGTAGATTTTAAGTAATTATTACTCATAATAATCATGGAAGTGCTATTTTCTCTTTCTAGATGAATGATTTCAGATTCTAATTTGAGAAATAATTTAAAATGAATAACATAAAATGCATTTTCAGTTATCACTGCTCCCTCAAAACATCTTACAGATACATTTTCCTTTAACAGGTAAGCAATCGCATGCCTAATTTTTTAAAAATATAAATAAATCACATATCAGAATCTTTGATATCGACTTAAATATATCATTGTAATAGTACTAAATTTGTCCAGTTAATTATAACATATATTAGAGAAAAAATTCATGTTCTAATTTTGATATTCTGTTAGTCTTGTAGAGCCAGAAGATATCCTACCCACCACTCCACAATCTGATATATATTTCTAGTATTATTTTTTTCTAGGTTAAAAAGACACAGGAAAATAATTAATTGTACTTAACTATTTCTCAAATGTATCGCACTCATCTCTGTATGTACATTTCTCATTATAATAAATATTATTTTACTTCAACAAATGTAATGTGAAATGCTTGCAGTTCTCTGTTTAAAACATTTTTCCCAGCTTTCTATATGTTATATTAAATGGGATGTCTATGCGTTGAAGGCTTTTCAAATGAGATACTGAAATTATAATTGATATTAACATTGTCAATCTATTCTGCCTCAGAATTTTATTAAAACAGAACTTCTCCCTGCTTTGAAGTGGATACATGTTATGGGGTCAGGGGGAATATACCCCTCCAAAAAAAAGGAAATCCATTTCTTCAAAGTCATATGAAAAATGAGGCAAAAATCTCACAAGGTTGGAGTATCGTATAATATTATTTTGCAGAGAGAATAATGGAAAAATCAATGACCTCTTTTTTGTATTAAATTTATTGGAGTAATACTGGATAATAAGATTATATAGGTTTCAAGTGTGCAGTTCAATAATGTCTTATGTATACTGCATTGTATATTCACTACCCAAAGTCAAATCTCCTTTAGCCACCATATATTTGATCCTCTTTACCCTTATTTACCTCCCCGCTCCTCCCTTTCCCTCTGGTAACCACTAAACTGTTGTCTGTGTCTGAGTTTTTGTGTCTAAGTTTTTGTTTGTGTTGTTCATTTGTTGCTTTCAATTTTATATCCCACAAATGAGTAAAATCATAAGGTTCTCAACTTTTTCTGTTTAACTTATTTCACTTAGCATGATAATCTTAAGATCCATCCATGTTGTCACAAATGGCAGTATTTCATCTTTACTTATGGCTTAGTAATATTCCATTGTATATATGTATCACATCTTCTTTATCCAATCATCTATCGAAGGACACTTCAGTTGTTTCCATGTCATGACCCCCATGAATAATTTTTCAATGAAATGTATGTATGTATCTTTACGGACAAATGTTTTAAAATTTTTTGGATAGATATTCAGAAGAAGGATTGCTGAGTAACATGGTAATTCTATTCTTAATTTTTTGAGGAACTTGCATACTGTTTTCTGTAGTGGCTATACCAATTTATATTCCCACCAACAGTGTATGAGGGTTCCTTTTCCTCCACAACCTCTCCAAAACTTGTTACTACTTGCCTTGTTGATCATAGCCATTCTCACAGGTATAAGGTGGTATCTCATTGTAGTTTTGATTTGCATTTCCCTAATAGCTAGTGAAGTTGAGTACCATTTCATACGTCTGTTGACCTTTTGTATGTCTCCTTGGGAGAACTGTCTGTTCATGTCCTCTGCCCATTTTTTAATTGGATTGTCTTGTTGTTTTGTTGAGTTGTATGATATGAGTTCTTCATATGTTTTGTATATCAGCCCCATTTTAAAAGGTATTGTTTACAAATATCTTCTCCCATTTAGTTGGTTTCCTTTTTGTTTTATTGATGGTTTCTTTTGCTGTACAGAAGCTTTTTAGTTTGATATAGTTCCATTCATCTATTTTTGCTTTTACTTTGTTTGCCTTTGAGGTCAAATACATAAAATCCTCTCTAAATCCAAGGTCTATGAATTTAGTGCCTATGTTTTCTTCTATGCAGTTTCTTGTTTCAGGTTTTATATTCAGGTCTTTGATTCATTTTGAGTTAATTTTGGTCTATGGTGACAGATAGCAGTCTATTTCATTCTTTTGAGTGTAGCTTTCCAATTTTTCCAGCACCATTTATTGAAGAGGCTTTCTTTTCTCCATTGTAAGTTTTTGACTCCTTTGTCTAACATTATTCACCCATATGTATGTGCATTTACTTCTGGGCTCTCAATTCTGTTCTATTGATCTATATGTCTGTTTTTCTGTCAATGTCATGTTGTTTTGATTATTGTTTATAATCAAAACTTTGTAGTATAATTTGAAGTCAGGGAGTCTGATATCGCCTATCATTTTCTTTTTTTTTTTTTTAGGACCACTTTGGCTATTTGGGGTCTTTTGTGATTCCATACAAATTTGATGTTTTTTGTTCTACTTTTTTAAAAGTGCTGTTGAGATTTTGATGAGGATTGCATTAAATTTGTATATTGTTTTGAATAATGTGGCCATTTTAACCATGTTGATTCTTCCAATTCATGAACATGGAATATCTTTCCATTTCTTTGTATCTTCTTTAATTTCTTTTAATAATATCTTATAGTTTAGAATGTATAGGTCCTTCACATCTTTTTTTAAATTTATTCCTAGGTATTTTATTCTTTTTGTTGCAATTGTAAAAAGAATTTTTTTAATTTCTTTTTCTGAAATTTCACTGTTAGTGTATAGGAATGCAATAGGTTTTTGTACATCGATTTTGTATCCTGAAACTTTACTCTATTTGTTTATTGTTTCTAGTAGTATTTTGGTGGAGTCTTTACGATTTTCTATGTAAAGAATTATGTTGCAAAATGAAAAACAAATTATGTCATCTGCAAAAGGTGACAGTTTGACTTCATTCCCAATTTGGATGCCTTTTATTTCCTTCTCTGACCTGATTGCCTTAGCTAGGACTTCCAACCCTATATTGAATAAGAGTGGTGAGAGCAAACATCCTTCTCTTTTTCCTGATCTTAAAGGAAAAAAGCTTTTAGTTTTTCACCATTAATTATGATATTAGGTGAAGGTTTGTCATATATAACCTTTATTATGTTGAGGTATTTTTTTTCTATACCCAGTTTGTTGTTTTAATTATAAATGGATGCTACATCTTAAATGCTTTTTCTGCATCTATTGATATGATCATATAATTTTTATCCTTTGTTTATGTAGTGTATCTCATTGATCAATTTGCATGTGTTAAACTGTCCTTGCACCCTGGAATGAACCCAATTGATTGTGATATATAATCATTTTAATGTATTGTTGTATTCGATTTGCTAGTATTTTGTTTAGGATTTTTGCATCTGTATTCAAAAGAATTCAGAGATACTGGTCTGTAGCTTTCATTTTTTTGTGTTATTCTTACCAGATTTGGTATCAAGGTAATGTTGGCTTCATTAAATGAATTAAGAAGTATTGCCTCTTCTTCAATTTTTTGGAAGAGTTTGAGAAAGACAGGTATTAAATCATCTCTGAATATTTGGTATAATTCACTAGTGAAGCCATCTGACCCTGGACTTTTTTTTTTTTTTTTTATTAGATTTTTAATGGTTGTTTCAGTTTCCTTACTGTTGATCAGTCAGTTGAGAATATGCTTGACATGATTTCAATCTTCTTAAATTCGTTGGGGCTTGTTTTGTGTCCTAACACATAGTCTTTCTCTGAGAATGTTCCATGTGCACAAGAAGAATGCATAATCTTGTGTTTGAGATGGAAGTCTCTATAAATGATGATTATGTCTATTTGGTCTAACGTGTCATTTAAGGTTGATATTTCCTTATTGATTTTCTGTTTGGATGATCTACCAATGACCTCTTTTTGACTGGTCTCTAAGTCTTTTGGTGTCTTAAAAGTTTGCCTTTATTATAATCATTTAAAAATAATAATAAACCAACTTTGAAAGAGGACTCACCCCTAACATTCAAAAACACCTAAAAACATCTATTTTCAGTAAAAAGTCCCCATTTGCTATATAATTCACACAACAGTAGGAAAAGCTCAAAAATTAAATGTAGAGCTGACTCAGCCTTCTCTAGCCTGTGGATCCTATAATCTTCTGCTTGTTTTGTTTCTTGGAACATCTTTTCAACTCTCTCTTGATTAGTAAGATTAAAGACTGGTCAGTTTAACCGCCAGTATATAAGAATCATAGAATAAGAGTTTTCAAACCTTGGGTACTTCCTCTGATGTTATCAGGGTTCAGGGGTAGGAGTCACTAGGCCCTAAGAAGAAAAAATGTTGCCCTTGAATATCAGCACTTTTCCCCTGGGTCTTACTATTATGGATCCTAATGTCTTGGTATAAATATTAAAACAGGAGTGTTTGCAAATGAATTAATATATTTTAGATGAGAGCACATGAGACTTCTTAAATGAGTTCTCAAATTTTATTTTCCTTGACTCTGAAAATTTTCTATCTTAATACATATATAGATGTATATGAACTTCTATGACAATATATGTAAACCCAGTTTAATTTTCTGTTTTATGCCTTCTTTTGTTTGTTTCTTTATTTCTCTAACTAATTACATTTTGTGTTATTCTCTATTATGCTTCACTGGGGAAAAATAAACACCTGAATTTAATCTAAATTCATCAAGAAGAAAAACTGGATTTTAATAAAAGATGTATTTTTCTGTATATATGTGTTTGTAGGGGAAAGTGTGTGTGTGCATGTATGCATGTGTATGTGTGTGTGTGTGTGCATGTGTGTGTGTGTTTGCATACAGGGATGATTCTAGACCTCTTCCTTTCTAACCATAAATAAATGTTCGGGTAGTTAGAGTGGCATTTCCAGCAAATTGTTCTTGGAAATAGTTCTATGGGCTATTATTAATGTTTTACTTAAAAAAGAGAGAATTACTGATCAAAGTACAAAACAAAGATTGTTTTTTGAAATATACAGGTTTCATTATTATAAGAGTTATCAAGGTGTCAAATGAATTCTAACTCCCTGAATGGGATGTTGTAAGACATGTCAAATAAATACCACTTCTTAAGTTTTTCTGACCATGGACTCTTTTTCCATAGGGTCAGTGTTCTGAAAATTACAGTTTGAAAAACAAGGAAATTCAGGATCAGAAATATTAATTATCTTACAATTCATGATACCCAATATTCTAGTTCAGAATTCTGAGTTGGCTCATATGGTCTATTAGCCAAATCATTGTGACTTACAAAATCTATGAACATCAGGAAGTAGCTTGCTAGGCACTTTGTATCACATAAAAATAATTTGGATTTTTGTCATTTAAGTAAAAACGATAAACCTATCTTAATAAGAAGCATAGTGCTTCTGTTTCTAGTAATGACACAGAATATGAAGTATTTACAAATAGTAATCATACAGAGATTTTAGTCCCTGTAGTGGTAAACAAGTAAGGTCAAAATGGTTTAAGATGATGCAAACAGGACTTTTAGAAGTTAGAAAATATTTTGATTCTATTTTTAGGTACATGATTTTGTTTTATTTAGCCTAATGTAGAGAATTATGAACAAGTGATAGTTTGTATATTATTGTCCAGCTTTAAATACATACTCATCACTATCTCTTTTATGTTTTTTTTTTTTTTGAACAATGTTATTTAGATGTTCAGTATAGCCTTAGTTAATAAAATGCAAATTTTGGAAAGGAACAGATTTTAGTGCTCTAGTAGCAGAGTAATAAAAAATATCAGTCTTAGTGCATATTCCTTTTTATATTTTAAAGACATTCATCTGTGTTATGAGTTTTTAAATGGCCAATCATTTTATGTGTAATGTCACAATATTTTTCATCCAGGAAATATATATAACTTTACTTGACTATTTAAATACCTTCTGAGTAGTTCATAAAAGTACTTCAAGAAAAATTATAATTTTATTTCAACATGTATTAGGCTGTCATTCATGTTCTGGAAAAGGAGTTTTACCCCCTCTTACTCTATGTAAAGCACATAGATATTCATCTTAGCTTATAAAGGCAGTTAAAGTAAATGACAGGTATTCACATTTACTGACTACAGTATTAGACAGGAGTTATCTAAAAGTTGTTTGTAAAGAGCTTAAAGAATGTTAATGGAAAAAATCATATTTATTAACCTGATGTATGGACCATATTAGTAAGGCCATTTTTATTTCTTGTCAAGTTTATTTTATGTTTATTCTTTTACACAATGAGAAATTATAATAGCAATACTTTAATTAGCACTTCAGTTTTACCCAAGGAGAAAGAGCAGGAATACATGATAAGACCCTACAGTGGAAGAAAGGTGACTGCCACATCTTTAGGACATGTGTTCCCCATGCTGGTCTAAGCCTGGACTTAATTAAAATACAAGAGAATGTTGTCCTCCCATGCCCCACCACCATGGTAACAAAACACAGGTAAAAAACTAACTATGAAATACAACAAAGAGAACCACAACAGACATATACTCTGTGGTGAGCAGCCACACAATCGGACGAATTGGAGAGAAGCTAGGAGCAGAATTTTTGAGAAAAAAACCTCTGACAAACTAACTCACACTCTAAAAACAAGATACTAGTATAAGAATTTCAAGCCTCAGGTACACTACAGATAAACATGTTTCAAATCCGGTTAAACTTCTAACTCCATTAATAAAACCATCACCATACAAGCCTAGCAGAAAAAGAGGCACGCTCATCTCCAAGAAGAATATGTATTTATCTCAGTTTCTATCTCTGAAACACCATGTTTGATTTCTGACAAAATATACACGCTGCACGAGACATAATTTACGTCTTCGAGACAAACACAGTCTGATGATGCAAACCAGACTCAAATATGATAGAGGTTGGTATTATCAGACAGGGAATTTTTGACAAAAGTCACTAAAATATTAAAGACTCTAATAGAAAATTAGACAACATACAAGATCACGTAGGTTATTTAAACAGAAAGAAAAAATATAACTACGATTCAAATGGAACTACTAGGAAAAAAAAGAGATCAAAATGAAGAATGTCTTCACTGGGTTTGTTATTAGACTTGACATAACTGAGCAAAGATTTAGTGAATTTGAAGAAAGGCTGAGAGAAATTATTGGTATTAAAATACAGAGAGAAAGAACAAAATTCAAGTGTCATGAGTCAATATCAAACAATTTTAAAATATATGCAATTATAATCTCAGAAAGTGAAGAAAGAATGAGGCCAAAGATATATTTGAAAAAATGTCTAAATTTTCAGTAATAGTTGAACGGTTTCAAACACATTTGAAAGAAGCACAGAGAAGAGAACAATGAACATGGTAAAGACCAAAAAAGACCATACATAGACATTATTCAAACTGCTGAAAACCCAAAGCAAAAATAAAATCTTGAAGGCATTTAGATTTTTTGTAAATGCGTATAGTGGAAGAAGGGTAAGAAGTATAATAGACTTATCATTAACATCCTTGCAAGCAAAAAGATGGAGAGAATTCTTTAAAGTCCTAGAAGCAGAAAAAATAAAGTCAACCAAGATATTTACACCCATGTAAATATTCTGCAAAATGAAGATGATGTAAAGACTCACTCAACACAACTAAAATAGGAAATACTTTGCTAGCAGGCTTGATTTAAAAGAAATGTTAAAGAAAAATCTTTAGTTAAAATGAATATGATATAAGGCAGAAACTTGGATCTACCAAAAAAAAAAAAAAAAGCATTAGATATGGAATAGATGAATATTTCTTTCTTTTAATTGTTCTGAAAAAACTTTTAATCAAAAATAGTAACAATCTAGTTTATCTTTTGAGCATATTTAAAGCCAGAAAAAGATCATATATTAATTCATTTTAAAAATGAATTAGCGTTTATGATTTACTAAGTCATTAGAGGAAATTGCATAAAGTATTTTTGAATAAATAGAGCAAGATACAGAAATATGTAATTACTTATATTTAGGAATTTCTAATAACCAGTTTGTAAATGAGTTAAATGAAACAATAGCTAAAATTTATTTGCTCCATTTGATGCATCATATATATTTGACCTCTGAGAGAGAAGCAGTAAAAATAAAGGTAAAAATGTTTGCAGTTATTTTAGTAAATGGGGTACTGATATATAAGACACTTCAAAAAGCATATATAAGTATATATCATTTTATTTAAATGCTTATAAGAATACAGCGTATATATCTTAACCCCTTATTGTTTCTACTCAATCTCCCTTTCATCCTCTATCCATATCATTTTGCGTTACTAATTAACCACATTTTCAACTTAATTTACACTTTCCCATGTTTTTTTTCATACCTACATCATCATAGATAGAGACATAGACACCCACACAAACAATAATAGCAAATACTTTATGCGAATTGTAGCAGACCCTTTACTATGTATTTTAAAAATATTACCTCATTAATGTTTAGGATAAGTCTGTTAGGCAGTTATTATCATTATTGTTTTCCAGGTGAGAAAGCTGAGATACAAAGAAGTGAAGCAGTTTACGCACAGGCACACAGCTTGTAAATTACAGATTTGGAATTCAAGTCTAGGTTGTCCATATCCAGAATTTCCTATTCTTAACTGCCATGCTATCTTACCTTTCACTACCTCCTGATCAGTGGAAACTTGTATTCAGCCTTCTGCCATAATCCATTCACAGATATGATATAACTTGATATCATATGATATCACTTTTCATATGATAATGTAGAATACATAACTAGAGGAATCTTTTAATCAAATAATAGATTATATTAGGTTAATTAAATTTAACAAGTAGGAAAGGAGATTTTTTTTGAATAGAAGATGGGGAAGTCACTAATGGCCTAAATAAAATATTTATGAAGTTTTTATCAAGTTGTCTTATTTAACTGTCTTCACTGACATGACTAATTTTGTCTTTGGTAAATTACAATCTAAATTGTTATTTTCGGAGCTCTTAAGTCATTCTAATGAATGAAATTTGGCAACCAGCAAGAATAAATAAGCACACGTATCTCCATATATTTAAACTGTGTTGATGGGTTTCTCAGATATGATTTTAACAGTACATTTTCAGTAAATAACACAGAGAGACTTTTCTCTTAATCAAAAAGTATATACACAGAGATACACACACTATATGGTATGGGGTCAAGAGAAATTCTGGGAATGTTAAGGGAATTAAATGATTTTAAATTAGACGTTTTTAGCAACTATGCCACAGACTCTTGGATTAGAAATGGGTATTAAATGATGTTCTAATTAATCTAGATTTTATATTTGTAAATTACTGTGATTTTATTCAAAAGTCTCAAGATATTCAGGGAAATCAATTTATATGTATTCACACTTAAAAAAACTTAATTTAAATTCAATCGCATATTCATGAGACTTCTTTATTAAAAATAACTTTCAGTATTAAGACTAATTCAAACAATAAGGTGGAGATTTTTAAATAATTACAAAATTTATTAAAATACAAAATTTTATAAATATAAATTAGCATTATTAATTTATTCCTCAAAATTTGGCTTGGAATTTGGTTCTAATGGAAGACTTTTTTTTGCCTTAGTCAAGAACATCTTAGATGTAAGAAACAGAAATTAATCCAAGCTATTCTAAAAGGAGAAAACAAATGAGATGTACGCATGCACTCACACACACACACACACACACACACACACACACACACACGCACACAGTGGAGCAAAGTGGAGGGAAAAGTTATATAAAGATGTACTGCCACCTCACAGAAAGCAAAATCTTTCTGTGAGGTGGGAATGGGTGGGAAATGCAATGGGCCACCTGAGATCGTACAGGTAGAAAGCCACTGGGACCTGGCATCTGATTATGAGGCATCCTCTGTGAAGTGTCTCATCTCATCTACATCATTCTCTCAGCAAACTGGGTTTCTCTTCTCCATAATCTCATCAGGAAATGTCTATTGCAATAAAATTTACAATTGCATTTTCTCTCAAGTTTAATACTGTTAGAAATTGACTACATTATTAATCAGCAAACCAAATTCTCAGAAAGGAACATCTGCCTGGTCAGGTTGATATATTTATCTAGGATGGTGAAAAAACTATATATGGGTTATTTCTTAACAGTTAAACATTTAAAATAGCTTTTTCACATTTTTTGCTTTATACAGTGTGATATATTAAGGGAAACTAAATAAAGAATGAATTTAAATCAAATTTTAGACTAAAGGAAGAACAATTATTTGGTAGAGAGTAATTTAAAATTTTCAGTGAAAATTCTTCAGAGAAGTTGGAAAAAATTGAAATCTAAATACTAATAAACAAAGTAAATGTGTAGTAGTCACTAATATCTAACTGAATTCATTGTACATAGAGGGTGCTGGAATAAATATTTCTTGATGAATAGAAATTTTATTAAATTTTATTCCTCAGGAATTTATGGGCTCTTATATTGGTATTTAAATAAGAAATAATTGAAGTTAAAAGGAACTTAAAGTTATTATAAAATGATGACCTCTAATTAGTCCCTATTGTCTTTGTTATACCCTTGGCAAGAAATCAAATTAATGTAAATAAAATATCTACTGTGTGTCAATTAGTAAAATATCAGAAAGTTTCTGATTCATGTTTTCTTTATGTTTAATTACTATTTATTTCATTTTATGAATTTCAGCATGAAATTGAGGATAAATTTTAAATTTGGAAATTATAAGAATTCATTAATATAAAAATTTTTGGTCAGTGAATGGAAAATTTGAATTTGCTTAGCTTTGTTTATACCTTACATGGTTTTAATTATTATTTTAATTGAATACCTCCCAAAATTTGCTTTTAAAACTGTTTATTTTCTGTCTATAAATTACTCCTACTGGTAAATAATGTTTCAAATTTGTACTTACCCCCAGACTTTTCTTGTAAAATATTAATGAATTTCACTTTAAAGGGGAAAATAAAGTGGGATTAAAATCATACTGAATGGGAATTGTCTTGCAGATATAGGCACACATTCAGTATGTCAACTCAAATTATCTTTAAAATGGTCTTTTAAGTGCAATTGCAATATAAATAGATAAGCATACACACAAATAAACGCAGTCTTATTTCAGACATGTAAACTGCATTTTAAAAAATAGGTACTTTTATTTGCTATGCTTGAGATATTTTTGTTTTGTTTTGTTTTATTGCAGATTGCTTAAAAGCAAATAGAACTTTTATTACCCATGCCGATAAATCTTTTCTTTACAGTATTTACCATGTGATTTATTTCAAATATATTCTATTAATATTTTTTCTTTCTTTAATTCTATAAAAATCTAGTCTGAATGTAAGAGTCTTAATCCATTATTAGGACAAATGTATTAATTTTTGTTGTTTAAAAAAATAACGTATTATACCAGTATAAAAAAGATAACAATAGCTATGATATTTTACTTGCTAAATCTAAACCTTTCAGTTATACCCACTTCAATGTTAGTTTAATGCTAGTGTAAATTGTCAGATCATCTAATCTCTTTAATGCTCTTAAATTATAGTCTGTATTCACTTTTATATATGACACAATTGTAGTAGTTCTCTAATTTGGCTACATAATACAATCATTGCTGAGCTTTAAGAAACGCTCATGCCTGGTTTATATTCCCAGAATTTCTCCTTAGTTGGTCTTGCACGTTCCATTAGAATTTATGAACACTCCTTTGGTGATTCTAATATGCAGCCAACTATGTGAATCACTTCAATATGGGGTTCGCCGCTGAGTAAATGATTACATTTTAAATATGAACTTTTAGAATT
>NW_011888783.1:1597755-1610046 GCF_000151845.1 Pteropus vampyrus | reverse complement strand
ATTATGAGGCATCCTCTGTGAAGTGTCTCATCTCATCTACATCATTCTCTCAGCAAACTGGGTTTCTCTTCTCCATAATCTCATCAGGAAATGTCTATTGCAATAAAATTTACAATTGCATTTTCTCTCAAGTTTAATACTGTTAGAAATTGACTACATTATTAATCAGCAAACCAAATTCTCAGAAAGGAACATCTGCCTGGTCAGGTTGATATATTTATCTAGGATGGTGAAAAAACTATATATGGGTTATTTCTTAACAGTTAAACATTTAAAATAGCTTTTTCACATTTTTTGCTTTATACAGTGTGATATATTAAGGGAAACTAAATAAAGAATGAATTTAAATCAAATTTTAGACTAAAGGAAGAACAATTATTTGGTAGAGAGTAATTTAAAATTTTCAGTGAAAATTCTTCAGAGAAGTTGGAAAAAATTGAAATCTAAATACTAATAAACAAAGTAAATGTGTAGTAGTCACTAATATCTAACTGAATTCATTGTACATAGAGGGTGCTGGAATAAATATTTCTTGATGAATAGAAATTTTATTAAATTTTATTCCTCAGGAATTTATGGGCTCTTATATTGGTATTTAAATAAGAAATAATTGAAGTTAAAAGGAACTTAAAGTTATTATAAAATGATGACCTCTAATTAGTCCCTATTGTCTTTGTTATACCCTTGGCAAGAAATCAAATTAATGTAAATAAAATATCTACTGTGTGTCAATTAGTAAAATATCAGAAAGTTTCTGATTCATGTTTTCTTTATGTTTAATTACTATTTATTTCATTTTATGAATTTCAGCATGAAATTGAGGATAAATTTTAAATTTGGAAATTATAAGAATTCATTAATATAAAAATTTTTGGTCAGTGAATGGAAAATTTGAATTTGCTTAGCTTTGTTTATACCTTACATGGTTTTAATTATTATTTTAATTGAATACCTCCCAAAATTTGCTTTTAAAACTGTTTATTTTCTGTCTATAAATTACTCCTACTGGTAAATAATGTTTCAAATTTGTACTTACCCCCAGACTTTTCTTGTAAAATATTAATGAATTTCACTTTAAAGGGGAAAATAAAGTGGGATTAAAATCATACTGAATGGGAATTGTCTTGCAGATATAGGCACACATTCAGTATGTCAACTCAAATTATCTTTAAAATGGTCTTTTAAGTGCAATTGCAATATAAATAGATAAGCATACACACAAATAAACGCAGTCTTATTTCAGACATGTAAACTGCATTTTAAAAAATAGGTACTTTTATTTGCTATGCTTGAGATATTTTTGTTTTGTTTTGTTTTATTGCAGATTGCTTAAAAGCAAATAGAACTTTTATTACCCATGCCGATAAATCTTTTCTTTACAGTATTTACCATGTGATTTATTTCAAATATATTCTATTAATATTTTTTCTTTCTTTAATTCTATAAAAATCTAGTCTGAATGTAAGAGTCTTAATCCATTATTAGGACAAATGTATTAATTTTTGTTGTTTAAAAAAATAACGTATTATACCAGTATAAAAAAGATAACAATAGCTATGATATTTTACTTGCTAAATCTAAACCTTTCAGTTATACCCACTTCAATGTTAGTTTAATGCTAGTGTAAATTGTCAGATCATCTAATCTCTTTAATGCTCTTAAATTATAGTCTGTATTCACTTTTATATATGACACAATTGTAGTAGTTCTCTAATTTGGCTACATAATACAATCATTGCTGAGCTTTAAGAAACGCTCATGCCTGGTTTATATTCCCAGAATTTCTCCTTAGTTGGTCTTGCACGTTCCATTAGAATTTATGAACACTCCTTTGGTGATTCTAATATGCAGCCAACTATGTGAATCACTTCAATATGGGGTTCGCCGCTGAGTAAATGATTACATTTTAAATATGAACTTTTAGAATTTAATCTTTTTAAATCTATTACTCTAATTTTCTAACTAATCGTGTCCTTCTCGTGTTAAAGAGAAACATTTTCATTAAGTGGTTTTTGATAAATCCACTTTCTGTTTCAGTGGATTTGCCTATTCTGGATATTTCATATAAATTAAACCATACAATATGTAGCTTTTCGTTATTAGGTTGTTTCATTTAGGGTAATCCATAATTTATGATTAATCCATATTTTAGAACTTATCAGTACTTAACTCATTTTTATTGTTAAATAATATTTAATTGTATAGATATACCACATTTTGTTTATTAATTGGTTGATGGCATTTTGGTTATTTTCACTTTTGCTATTATGAATAATACTACTATGATCATTAGTATATAGGCTTTTTGTGTGAATGTTATGTCTTCATTTATCTTGAGTATATATCTAGAATTATAATTGGTGAATTATATGGCAATTCTATGTTCACTTATTTGAGGGAGCTCCAAGCTGTCTTTCACAACAGTTAAACCATTTTATATTCTCAATAGCAGTGTATGAAATAGCATTATCTCCACATCCTAACACTTGGTATTATCTGTCATTTTTGTTTTAATTATTCTAGTAGTATATTATGGGTTTGCTTTGCATTTCTTTAATGACTAATGATATTGACCATCTTTTCATGTGTATATTGGTTATTTCTATGTCTTCTTTGGAAAAATGGCTACTCAATTCCTTTGCCCATTTTTAGAATTGGGATATTTCTCTTTATTTTTAGTTGTAAGAGTTCTTTATGTGATCTTGATAATATCCTTATCGGATGTAGCATTTGCAAATATTTCCTCTTATTCTATGAGTGATCTTGTTTTTAGTTCATGATATCCACCTTTATGATGAAACTTACAAGGTTTCCCCTTTCTCCTAATCCTAACCAACATTTGTTATCTCTTATCTTTTTGGTGTTAGACATTTTAGCAGATATCATGTAATATTTCATTGTGCTTTTTATTTACATTTCCCTAATATTTTTAATTTTGATGAAGTCCAATTTATCTATATATTTTTGTCATTTGTGCTTTTTGTATTATATCTGAGAAAGCAATGTCCAATCTAAAGTAATGAAACTTTACTCCTGTGTTTTCTAATTTAGTTTTCTTTCTCCATCAGCTTTATTGAGATATAATTGACATATAATATTGTGATAAATTTAAGGTGTACAAAGTAATGATTATAATTTATATGTCTATTGCAATATAACTTCTACAATAAGGTTAGTAAACATGTATATTCTTGATAGTTACAATTTTTTTTGTGTGTATGGTGAGAACTTTTAAAATCTACTTCCTTAGAAACTTTTAAATATACAGTAAAGTATTCTTAAGTATAGCTACTGTGCTGTACATTATATCACTCGAATTTATTCATGTTATAGCTAGAATTTGTACCTTTTGACCACTTTCACCATTCTTCCATTGCCCACCCCAAGCACCTGTTTCTATGAGTTAGTTACTATATTTTTTAAATTTCACATATATGCGAGATCATTTAGTTTTTGTCTTTCTCAATATACTACATCATCTTTATCCATTCATTTATCGATTGACACTTATGTTGTTTCCATGTCTTGGCTATTATAAATAATGCTGCAATGAACATAAAGATGCAGATACCTTTTTGAGACAGTGATTTCATTTCCTTTGTACATGTACTCAGAAGTGAAATTGCTGGGTCATATGGTAGTTTTATTTTAAATTTTTTGAGAGACCACCATACTATTTTCCATAACAGCTGTACCAGTTTACAGTGCACAAAAAGTTCCCTTTTCTCCTAATCCTCACCAGCATTTGTTATCTAGTGCTTTTTCGATATTAGACAGCCTAACAGATGTGAGGTGATATCTCATTGTGGTTTGGATTTGCATTTTCCTAATGATTAGTGATTCCGAATAACTTTTCATGTACTTTTTGCCATCTGTATGCATTCTTGAAAATATTCAGATCATTTGCCCATTTTTAATTAGAGTATTTATTTTTTTACTGTTGAGTTCTATGAGTTCCTTATATATTTTGGATATTAATCACTTTTGAGATATGTGATTTGAAAGTATTTTCTTCCATGACATAGATTGCCTTTTCATTTTGTTGATTGTTTCTTTTGCTGTGCAGAAACTTTTCAGTTTCATGTAGTCCTACTTATTTATTTTTGCTTTTGTTATTTATGCCTTCTTTGTCACGCTCATAATATCATGCTAAGAATAATATCGAAGAGATTTTTCTTCCAGTTTTACGGTATCTGGTTTTAGATTTAGGTCTTTAATTCATTTTGGATTAATTTTTATTAGTGGTATAAGGTATAGGTACAGTTTCATGTGGAATGAACTTTATATCTGCATGTGAATATCTAATGTGCATGTGAATGTCTAGTTTTCCCACAACATTAATTTAAGACTATTTTCTCCATTGAATATTATTGGCTCACTTGTCAAATATTAGTTGACCATATATTCATGAGTTTAGTTCTGGGCTCTTAATTTGGTTCCATTGGTGTATGTGTCTATTTTTATGCCAAAGTACCATAGGGTTTTGATTACTATGGCTTTGTAATATAGTTTGGAATCAAAAAGCATGATGCCTCCAGGTTTGTTCTTTCTTCTCAGGAATGCTTAGGCTATTCAAGGTCTTTTGTGGTTCCCTATGAATTTTAGGATTTTTTTTCTAGATGCCATTGGAATTATTATATGGATTTCATTGAATGTATAGATTGCTATAGGTAAGGTAGACATTTTAATAATATTCATTCTTCTAATTCAAGAATATGAGATACCTCAGTTTATTTGCAGCATCAGTTTCTTTTATCATAGTTTTCTTTTATATAATTTCTTCAGTTTTCTTTTATCATAGTAATACAGTTTCCAGTTTACAAACCTTTTACCTTCTTGGTTAAATTTATTATTTTTAATGATAATGGAAATAGGATTGCTTTTTTAATTTCTCTTTCAGTTATTTCATTATTCATGTATAGATATGCAACTGATTTTTGTATATTGATTTTATATCTTGCAAATTTACCAAATTCATTTATTAGTGCAGTCTTTGAAGGCATTTTTAGGACTTTATCTATATGTAAAATCATGTCTGGTACAGAAACAATTTTTCTTCCTTTCAATTTGGATGTCTTTTATTCCTTTTTCTTGCCTGATTTCATTGCTTAGGACCCTAGTACTATATTTAACAGGAATGGTGAGAGTATGCACTCTTGTCTTATTCCTGACCTTAAAGAAAAAGTATCAATTTCTTACCATTCGGTATAAAGTGGTCGCTGTGAGATTATCAAATATGGCCTTTATTATGTTAAAGTACGTATTCAATTTATTGAGAGTTTTTATCATGTGAATGGATGTTGAATTTTGTTGAATGCTTTTTTATCTATTGAGACGATCATGTGCTTTTTATATTTCATTCTAATATTATGATTTATCGATTTACATGTATGAAACCATCCTTGCATCTAAGAGATGAATAAATCCCACTGAACATGGTGTATGATCCTTTCAATATGCTGTTGAATTCAGTTTCTAATAATCGTTGAAAATTTTTGCACTATATCATGAGGGATACTGGCCTATAGCTTTTTTTCTTATAGTATCCTGTCTGGAGTTGGTATAAAGGTAATGCTAGCCTTGTAAAATGAGTTTGAGAGTGTTCCTTCTTCAATTTTCTGGAAGAGTTTTAGAAGTACTGATAATAATTCTTCTTTAAACATTTGGTAGAATTCACCAGTGAAACTATCTGATCCTGGGCTTTTATTTGGTGGGAGGTTTTTGATTACTGATTCAATCTCTTTACTTGTTATTAGTCTGTTCAGATTTTCTGATTTTTCATGATTCAGTCTTGGGAGGTTGTATGTTTCTAGGAATTTATCCATTTCTTCTAGGTTATCCAAATTTGTTGATATATAATTATTTACAGTAGTTTCTATCATACAATCTTGATTTTTTTAATTTACCTCTGTGATCCTGGCAGCTCTAGATAATTTTTTAGTTTTTCTTCTCTTTCTACATTTTTTCCTACAATGAAGTTCTCTTTCCTTACTCTTACTTCTTTATGTCTATTTAGCTTATTTAAAATGTTTGCTTTAATTATTTTATTTCACTCTTGTGACTACCATTGATTTTTACTACTCAAAACATGCCAAGTTACTTTTTCCCAAACACCTATGAAAAATCTTATGATCAACCTTAAATATTCCAGTATCATTACTGCTTCTATTTCCAATATGGTTTTGTTTTTTGTTTTAATTTATGTAGAAACAGAATTTTGCCTAATATTAAAGTATCTCTATTCAGATTTACTGATTGCACTGATGGTGAGTATATATCATCACCACTTTTTTACACCTCCCTCTATAGGCTGGACTAAGTGAATCACTTCCAAATAATAGAGTATTAAAAGAGAAAAATAACAACTTTGAAGTAGATAAAACTGGCAGACACTTAACCAAGTGATCAGGTTAACATCACCAGTGATAAGTCCTGTCAAAATAGAGACACACTGCCTCTGTAGTAATTTTTCCCAGACTCTATAACTTTAATGTATTCATGAGAAAAAAAATGGCAAACCAAAAATTGAGACATTCTTCAAAATACCAGGCCAAAATGCCTGACCTTTAAAAGTATCAGGGCCATAAAAGATAAGAAAAGACTGAGAAACTGTCACAAATTGAAAGAGACTAAGGAAACATGATGACTAAATGGAACATGATGTCTTAGTTTGAATCCTGAAACAGAATAAAGCTGTTAATAAAAAACTGGTGAAATACAAAAAAAATCTATAAATAATAGTAGCATACCAATGACAATTTCTTAGTTTCGATAAATGTAATATGCATTCGTTGATAAAAACATTAAAGAAAGCTAAATGAAAAGTGAAAAGGAATGCTCTATACTATCTTTGTAATATTTCGGTAAACCTAAAATGATTTAAACATAAAACTAAAAAGGTACATAATACCATATCACAAATGGTTATTCTCAGAATTGTAAAGATTTAATTTTTTACCCAAATATCCTGTTAGTGTAAAGAAATATAATTAAAATATATATGTGTAGCTATAAGTATATCTATCTATCTATCTATCTATCTATCTATCTATCTATCTATCTATCAATCATCTATCTATCTATCTATATAATAGGATTTGTGGCAGAATTTGAAAAACTGCCTATGAAAATTATGTGGAATAATAAATCCCAGGCTTTATTAAAAAATAATGCTTAAATAGGTAGATATTTATATAGATAGATAGATTTATACATCTATATGCATATATTAATTGTCATATAATATATATTTTATAATATATACAATTATTATATCATTAGTAATGATATAATAATATATGAATTATATATACAATAATTAAGACACTATAGTGTTGTTTTAGGAAGGATTATTTGTATGTGATTTGACCTCAGCTGACTAATATAACTTTAGTTTCTGCATTGTCCTCTTTATTTCCTAATCTTCTGGCCCACTTATTTTAGAATTGGCCAATGTCCTTCCCATCAATTTTGTTTCATATTCCTGGGATAATCTCTACTTCACCTCATTAAATTTAATTCACTCTCCTGGTTTAAAATAAATACCAATTTCTTAGGTCTTTTTGTAATAACTAGCTGGATAAATTTTGAAAATCTATTTGATAAACCCAACACTCCTAAGAAATCCTAAAATGGCAATTTTATATTTATCTCTATAAGTAATTGATAAATGACTCCT
The DNA here is from genome assembly GCF_000151845.1 of Pteropus vampyrus. Lineage (NCBI taxonomy): Eukaryota > Metazoa > Chordata > Mammalia > Chiroptera > Pteropodidae > Pteropus > Pteropus vampyrus. The sequence goes on along the minus strand of NW_011888783.1, from coordinate 1,602,368 downwards.
GTGTTAGTTTGCTAGCACTGCCACAACATAATAGTATAAACTGAGTGATTTAAACAAGAGAAATTTGCTTTCCCACAGTTCTGGAGGCTAGAAGCCCAAAATCAAGGCATCTCCATGTTTGGTTTCTCCTGAGGTCTTGCTCCTCAGCTTGCAGACAGCTGCCTTCTCACGGTTTCCTCACATTACCTTTCCTCAGCACACACATCTTTGGTATTCCTTTTTCTAATAAGTGCACCAGTTATATTCGATTAAGGCCTCAGCCTAATGACCTCATTTTAACTTAATCACCTCTTTAAAGATTTTTATTTTCAAATATGGTTACATTCTGAAGTATTAGGACTGGGACTTAAACATATGAATTGGGTGAGGGACACATTTTAGCCCATAACATTCTCCATTTGATTTAGCTTCATGAGGACTTGGCACATGTCTGTCTTATCTATGTCTTTATGTAGGTTTTTTTTTTAAATAAATTAATGAAAAATGTATAAATGACCGTTGCCTTGCATGTGGAAGTAAGTCATAACTTTATTTTTATTTACAATATAGTCTAAATTAAGCTTACTGCCTCGATCCATAAGCAATAGAACAGTTTAAGTTGGGTAGAGCTATATTCACAATCTAAGACAATGATAATCATTTCAAAACTAACTATAATATTAATATCACTACGGAGACAGTTTTCTCCATAATTTTCCATTTTCTCTACTTATAAATTTTAACAAGGAATGCCATGAAAACAGAAAAAATTCAATGTGATTAGATTATGCTAACCCATATGTTCTTGAACTAGGTTCCTGAAGCTGATTCCTTAAGAGATTTAAGTTTATGCTCTTCTTGAGCTGTCTTCTTGTTAACAGGCAATCATTTTCCTGACTGAATTTTTTATAACAGCTCTTATGTAAAAATTGGCTCTTTCAAAGTTCTTATATTTGTATCTTGTTTTAAAAATACAGAAAAGGAAGTGTATAATTTCATTTTAATAGCACATAGGCATGCATTTAAAAGAATCCCAATGCACCATATAGTTAAGGAATATACAAATTACATGAAATGTTCATCTTTACATGCATTCAGTAAACTTTTTAATAAAGTATAATATTTTAAGAAGAGTTTAATTGCTAAGGACACAGTTCAATGCATTTTCATTTTCATTAAGTTAAATGACCAATATAACTTGCACCCATATAAGAAATAGATCCATCTCTCCCTAATGCCTCCCTCAAGTTGATAGCTTCCTACTTCCTTCCAAGGTCACACCTATCATGACTTCTATCTCCATATGCTTTCTTCACATGTTTTAAACTTTATACAAATTAAATTATACATTATATATTTCTTTTAAGTCTAGCTTTATTTATAAGCATTCACTCAAGAATATGCTTATGAATCTATCAATTTGTTGTACATAGCAATAGTTTGTATAGTATTCCATTCAGTAAACATATTTTAATTTGTTCCTCCCATTGTAGATGAATTTTGGGTTGTTTTCATTGTTTGTTTTTTCTTTATTTGACATAAATGGTACTATTAGATTTTTTGTACATGTGTGGTATAAATATATGTACCTATGTTGGTCTTATACTTATGGAAGCTAACTATAATATTAATATAACTATTAGAATATCTGGGTCATAGTATATACACATTTTCATTGTTAGTAAATTCTGCCAATTGTTTATCCAAGCAGCACTAGAACTTCCATTTGGCTCTCTTTTCTTGGGTGACTTACCCCTGAATCCCAGCCACCATATTTTGAAGAAGTTAAGAAGCTACAACTTTAGTTGAGATTTCACCTTATAGCATGCATCATCCACTCAACATGTGAGTGAGAAAACTCTCAGATGAATCCAACTTCCAGCCTACATGGCCACCCTGATGAGTGCCAAGTGGAGAAGAGAAGAGCAGACCCTATCGAACTTGCTCGAATTATAGTTTTGCAAACAAATATTTATGTTGCCATCATTTTGATCCACTAAGTTTTGGACTGGTTTGTTATGCAGCAGTTGATAAAAAGGAGAAAATTTCATTGACTAGCTTATAGATGATGATAAGTAAAGAATTATGACATCATTATTATTTAGGACATGTTTAGATAGTCATATATTTGATCAATATGTAACTGTAACTTTTCTATGAATATCTATTTTAGACTATTCTGATGTTACATATGATGTCGTATAATTTCTCAAAGTAGATTACCTGTATCGATCAATGATTTTTATGAATAAATTGATGGGAACTATAAAATTTGTAATTTTTACCATATAAATTAAGAAAAAATGGAGTATATATACATATATACACATATAACTTATATTTATATTTTTAAATATATTAAAAGCAGGAATTAATTCCACTAAGGAGTCATATGTGAAAACTAGCAATTGTCTTAGTCAGATATTTTATTGATTTGTAAAAGTGTTTTTCCCCTTTTTGAACAAACTGACCTTAATATTTCTAAAAAATATTTTAATCTTGGAATTTATGTGATTGAGCCATCATCAGTATATCTTATAGAATAAAATATTATGAAAATTTTTCAAAATATATTACAAGAATATACTTTTTATGGAGAAACAAATCTTCAAACAAATCTGTAAAATTTTATCCCCAAACTCTCTCTCTCTTTCTCTTTCTGTGTCTCTCTCAAAAAGATACTAAAAAAACAAACAAAAAAATCTATGTTAAAAGAAAGTCACAATCCAGACTTTTTATACTAAACTTTATTGAGGTATAATTCAAGAAATAAAATGTATTCATTTTAGGTGTGTTTTGACAAATGTATATGCTTATGTAACCAGCACTACAACCAAGGTATAGAATGCTTCCATAACAATGAAAAGTTCCTTTGGTGACCTTTCTGTTTTACTTTCCCTCTCAATACACCTAGGCCTCAGCAATCAATGACCTGCTTTCTGTCTTACCTGGAGTTACATATAAATGGAATCACACAGCATGTACTCTATTATGTTTGGTTCTTTGCTCATTATAAACTTGTTGAGATTTAGTCATAATGTATTTGATATTCATATATTTAGGAGTGTAATTGTTGGATCATTTATAAAAGATACAGAAAACTTTGTAAGAAACTGCCATAATGATTTTCCAAAGTGATTTTAACCCTATGAATTTCCACTGAGAGCCTTCCTCCTGCTCCACATCTTTGCCAACACTTGGTACTCTTAGTCATTTTAATATCAGTCATTATATTATCAGTGGGTATATAGTGCTATCTGTGATTTTAGTTAACATTTGCTTGATGACTAATGTCATTGTGCATTTTTCATGTCCTTATTGGCCATTTGCTATTTCATGAAGTATCTGTTCAGATATCTTACACATTTTTATTGGGTTGGTTATCTTTTTATTAATGAGTTCTAGGAGTTTGATGTATTTTAGGTACTACTAGTTTGTGTCAGATAGATGTATTATAAATGTTTTTTCACCTGCTCTATAGCTTCATTTTTTTTTTATTAAATTTTTTTAGAGCAGAATGTGTTAGTATTGAACTGCAATATATATATTTGTGTGTGTATATATAAATTTTTATGGTTTGGGCTTTTTTGGATTTTTTAAAAATTATTTTGCTTGCTCTGTGGTTTTGAAGATTTATTTGTATGTTTTTTTCCTAGAAAGATAATAGTTTTGTTTTTACCCTTCATTCTGTGTTTCACTTTTAGTTTTTGTTGGCATATCTGGGGGGTTCGGCACTATTTGTTAAAAATACTTTTAGCCATTGAGTTGCCTGGACCTCTTTGCAAAAAATCAGTTCACTTTATGCATGTATTTCTGACTATTGTGTTCAATTACTTTATATTTCTATTCTTAATCCAACCAAACTGTATTAATTATGATAACCCAATAATAAATTTTAAAATCATTAAATAAAAAATGATTTTAAAATTTATTATTGGGCTATCATAATTAATACAGTTTTTACATAAATTTTACTATTGATTTGTTTTTTTCTACATTAAATCCTGGAGTGATTTTGATTGTGATTGCATTGAATCTATACTTCAATTTGGGGAGAATTTTTATCTTTGTGATATCAAATTTTTTAATATATTTCTTTACATCTTCATTAATTTCAGCAGTTTTATAACTTCGGAATTTGAATCTTGCACCTGTTTTGTTAAGCATTTCTGTATTTGAATTTTGATTACATTATTAACGACATTTTTTAAATCTCTATTCCTGATTATTGCTAACATATCGAAATATAATTGAGATTATATTCTCTTATGTCTTCTGACCTTTCTCACTGATTAGCTCACTGAATAAACTCTCTGATTAATTCTAGTAGGATTTTTTGTTTTTGTTTTATAGTTTTCTTGAGTTTCTACATACACATTTCTGCCTCTTGGTATGTCTAAAATTTTTTATTTGATACCAAAAATGATAAATATTATGTTTTTAAATATTTAAAAGTTTAAATATTATGTTTTACATTATAAAAGAAAACATGGGCTTTTATTTTAAGAAAATTAAATTATTTGCAGATTAATTGGACTTATTTGAGATCTGTTTTTAAACTTTGCTAACACAGGACTAAAATAAATGTGACTCCAGGGATATTTCAGCCTTGTACTTAAGCATGCCTCCTGGAG
>NW_011888783.1:1593653-1596545 GCF_000151845.1 Pteropus vampyrus | reverse complement strand
TATTCAGAATAAAATTGGAAAAAATGTCCTTTTGTTTATGGATACAATCATCAGCTGCAGAAATTGTCCCTAAATTAATCCTCTCCTTTCTACAGACTTTACAATATTTTATTCAATAGAATCATCTATTTTCAATAATTTATTTTGTTGCAATGCCAGGGAATATTATTTATTGCACTCATAGTAGCAGTTAAACCATTTTCCAGGAACAAAACAATGTATATTTCAGTAGACATTGTGACAAAGTATAATATTAGAGATTTGATCTGACACTGAGCATTTAAATACACATCATTTAGTCCTGTACTTACAGTAATGTTAAGAAATTATGAAATGAAGGTCGTGACAGGTGTGAGAAACAAAATTATAAATACAAATAAGAAAAACCATGAATGGTTTTAAATATCTGGAGTTTATTCATGACATCATTTTCTACTTTTCTGATACATATGCCACATCTTAATTCATTCCCTATCATTCTATTTGAGAACCAATGTTTTTTGAGAAGTTGGATGCCATAAATGAAATGTGTGTGTGTGTGTGTGTGTGTGTGTGTGTATGTGTGCGCGCACATGTATGCATGTACACTTACAACATTAATACAATATCCAAAAGAGACAACAGTAATGTAAGTAATAGTGAGCAAATGATGTTGCTCATTCCAAAGTTTCTTTTATGAAAGTATTTTGATATTCCCTCACATATGTTAGATTTTTTTTCTCAAAAATATCTCTCTATTCATATTTTTACTACACAAAAAGAACAATGTAGGTAGATGTAAAATATGCTAATATAGGTTGTTATTGGCTGAATTGTGTCCTCCCAAATTCATATATTGAAGCCCTAACATCCAGTGTGATCTTTATTTGGAGATAGGGTATTCAAGAAGGTAACCTTATTTAAGTTTAGTTAAATGAGCTCATTAGAGTGGAGCCTTAATCAGATAGAGCTTATAAGAATGGAAGAGACACTAAAGTTCACTCCTCTGCACCCTCTCACACTGCCTTCTCTGTTCCTGCACTTGCACAGAGGAAAAATCATGTGAGGACACAGCAAGAAGGCCTTGGTCTACAAACCAGAAAGAGAGGTCTCACCAGAAACCTACCATGATGACACCTTGATCTTTGTCTTCTAGAATTCAGAACTGCATGAAAATACATTTTGTTTAAGCCACTCAGTCTGTGATACTTTGTTTTGGCAGCCTGAGCAGACATACATAAGTTGATGTTATTTTTATGTTAAAAGCATTGGTAAATCAATTATCAAGATTCTTAAACTTAATGTCAAGTTATTCTAATCAATGCAAAAAGAAGTTTATGATATTTTAAGATGTAAACTACAATAATTTATGTGACATTTAACTATAATATTTAAGCACTTTCTCATTCATTTCTATCCCTTATGTCCCAAAGATTATTTTTTTATAGGAAATTGCATATAGAACCAGACTTTGCCATCGACGATAGTCAAATTTTTAATTAAATTTATTCAGGTGACATTGGTTAATAAAATTATGTAGGTTTCTAGTGTACAATTTAATAATACATCATTTGTGTATTGCATTGTGTTTACCACCCAAAGTCAAATCTTCCGTTACAACGTCAGTTTTTTGAGGCTAGAATTGGTCACAGTAATTGTCAGGTGATTATAGGTTTCCTATATTAGCTCAAGCAGGTTTTATTCCAGAAACAAAATGGACCATGTTTCATGAGATGCTAGGCCACTTTTTATTATAGTTCTTATATGTATACATACCCTTTTAAGACCATTAGTTTAAATATGAATGACTTATATTACTATGCATGGTGGGGATTGATAGTTAACTACATTTCATGATAGCTATATTAAAAATCACAAAGTATTAAAACAGATGAATGGGCTTATTTTAAAACACCATATTAAGTATGGCTTGTAAATGGTGGCAAATTAATAATATTTTGAAATAGCCTTATTGGGCATTTAAGATTTATCTTAAAATAGTAAGTTTTATGAAAGTTCCTCATATTGTGCAAAAGTATGTCATTTGAAAGAAAAAAGAAAAGCATTAAAATAGCACATGAAACTGTTTGCATAAAGCACTTATCCCAAAGAAATTCTTAAAGCTGCATTAGGATTAATCTAGACTAAAACTTGACACTACTGTTGACCACTCGGGCATTCAAGATCCCTTGACACTCGTTGAAATAGCAGAGGTATTAACCCTCCAGTTCTGGCCTTATTCCAAACCTATTAATTAAAACTTCTCTACCTTATATTCCCCACATATTTCCAATTAGGAAAATTATTCTTCATTTCTTTTTGATATTGCTGCTGGGAAATGTTCTGGCACAAATCTCCTGTATCCGTTCTCCCTTGGACTTTAACTTCAACACAGCTTGGAATTTGGGATAAATGACATCTTTATATTTAAGGTGTTCTGCCCTCTAATAAACATGCACCACTGGGCATTTTATTGAGCCTGCTGTTCAGATAAAACATGGCAACTTGCTTATATGTTTTAATTTCTTAATCATAAAACATCATAAGAGAATAAAAGTGAATGGCAACTTCCCGAATATTTTAATGTACAGGGAGGAATTTCCTGACAAGAAAGCAGAAGTTGTACTAATCAAAACAGAGCTACGAGTTGCCAAGCTTTTTCTTTTTTTCACTTTTAAACCTTTACAGCTGGCTATGTGTGTGTGTAGTGGGGGTGAGGTTGCAGAGAACAGATGGGATGAATTATATATTTAAACAGCCTTTGACATAATGTCAAACACCTTGGCTTTTACTCTGTAAATGGAACTTAACTATTTTCTCATTTATTGCAGCAATAACATTCTTTGCATTTTATTAAAATATTATAGACTAGACAAGCAATAAAACATATATTAAAATTTTAAGTTGTGTACT
>NW_011888783.1:1577848-1593603 GCF_000151845.1 Pteropus vampyrus | reverse complement strand
ATAGGTTTCCTATATTAGCTCAAGCAGGTTTTATTCCAGAAACAAAATGGACCATGTTTCATGAGATGCTAGGCCACTTTTTATTATAGTTCTTATATGTATACATACCCTTTTAAGACCATTAGTTTAAATATGAATGACTTATATTACTATGCATGGTGGGGATTGATAGTTAACTACATTTCATGATAGCTATATTAAAAATCACAAAGTATTAAAACAGATGAATGGGCTTATTTTAAAACACCATATTAAGTATGGCTTGTAAATGGTGGCAAATTAATAATATTTTGAAATAGCCTTATTGGGCATTTAAGATTTATCTTAAAATAGTAAGTTTTATGAAAGTTCCTCATATTGTGCAAAAGTATGTCATTTGAAAGAAAAAAGAAAAGCATTAAAATAGCACATGAAACTGTTTGCATAAAGCACTTATCCCAAAGAAATTCTTAAAGCTGCATTAGGATTAATCTAGACTAAAACTTGACACTACTGTTGACCACTCGGGCATTCAAGATCCCTTGACACTCGTTGAAATAGCAGAGGTATTAACCCTCCAGTTCTGGCCTTATTCCAAACCTATTAATTAAAACTTCTCTACCTTATATTCCCCACATATTTCCAATTAGGAAAATTATTCTTCATTTCTTTTTGATATTGCTGCTGGGAAATGTTCTGGCACAAATCTCCTGTATCCGTTCTCCCTTGGACTTTAACTTCAACACAGCTTGGAATTTGGGATAAATGACATCTTTATATTTAAGGTGTTCTGCCCTCTAATAAACATGCACCACTGGGCATTTTATTGAGCCTGCTGTTCAGATAAAACATGGCAACTTGCTTATATGTTTTAATTTCTTAATCATAAAACATCATAAGAGAATAAAAGTGAATGGCAACTTCCCGAATATTTTAATGTACAGGGAGGAATTTCCTGACAAGAAAGCAGAAGTTGTACTAATCAAAACAGAGCTACGAGTTGCCAAGCTTTTTCTTTTTTTCACTTTTAAACCTTTACAGCTGGCTATGTGTGTGTGTAGTGGGGGTGAGGTTGCAGAGAACAGATGGGATGAATTATATATTTAAACAGCCTTTGACATAATGTCAAACACCTTGGCTTTTACTCTGTAAATGGAACTTAACTATTTTCTCATTTATTGCAGCAATAACATTCTTTGCATTTTATTAAAATATTATAGACTAGACAAGCAATAAAACATATATTAAAATTTTAAGTTGTGTACTGCAGTGACAAAGTGATATCTAAGAGAATACTAAACGATCTATTTTAAATTAATAAATGCCAAACAATTCATTTTTTATTCTCTGAAAAAATTGTTATTCTATTGCACAAGTTGAAAATTATCTCTTTTCATCTCCTAACATTAAGAATATTTCTAAGTCAATGTTTATTTCAGAAAGTTATTCACTGTTTGAGAAGTGAGAATGGTATAGAGGCTGCTGCCAGCAAGAATCTTCTTGGCCTACATTTTTACAAATGGAGTCTGTGTATTGTGTAAAGGCAGAATTTAAGATGGATTAATTATTTTGTTCATTAATTCAACAAATATTATTTGAGTAACTACCACATAAAATATATGAGTCTAGGAATTAAAACAAAGTCCTTAACCTCAAGATGCTTACCTTTTATTGGGTAAGAGGCAGTAAACACCTAAACAAATATAGGATATTAGATAGTTATAAGAGCTGCGAAGAACAGATAATAAAGACACTTAAGTAAAGAGTACTATGTACCTAAGTTGGTCAGAGATGGTCTATATGAGAAGGTGCTGTATGAACAGAAACATGACATAAGTGGTAGAGTGAGCAATGTAGAAGATATGTGAAAAAATATTTCCAAACAATGAAATAGAAAGTGCAAAATACCTGAAACTGAAGGATGCTTGCTGTGTTTGAGGAACTGTGTGGAGAGTGCCATGGTGCATTAAAGTGAGCAAAGAAAGAAAAGAAATGCTTGTGTTTTAAGAGTAGTGGCCTCATGGGCTGTTTTTAAAGACATTGGCTTTTCCCTGGCTGTGTTTAGCATAGAGTGTAAGGTTAAGGTGGACAAGGAGTTTACCTATGAGGCTTTTGTAATAATCCAGGTTTGAAATGATAGTGGTTTAGATCAGAGTGTCAACCAATAGTAATAATAAGCATTGGTTAGATTCTGGAGGTAATTTGAAGGTAAAAACTGTAAGTGATCTAATGGATCAATGTGTATATAAGGGAAAGAACAGAATGAATGATTACTATGAGGATTTCATTCTTTGCAACTGAATAAATAAAATATAGTTTAATGAAAAAGGTAATAGTGAGGATATTTGGTTGAATATTTCCTCCCCTTGAATTCAAAACCGACCCAAAATCTCAATATGTGAACTTACTTGGAAGCACGGTCTTTGAAGATCCTTAGGATAAAAATTGCAATGAGATAGTACTAGGTTAGTGTGAGCCTAAATCCTATAACAACGTTCTTATAACACTAAGTACAGAAATACACAGAGAGCAGAAAATATAAAGACGGAGGCAGAGATTGGAGTGATGCATCTACAAGCCAAGAGTCACCGAAGATTGCTGGCAACAAGATAAAGTTAAGAGAAAGGCATAGAGAGGATTTACCTTCAGAGCCTCTGGAAAAAGCCAATCCTTCCATCACCTTGATTCCAGACTTCCAGCCTCCAAAACCGTGAGAGAATAAATTTCCATTGTTTTCAGCCACTAAGTTTGTGGTAGTTTGTTATGGCAGTCCTAAGAAACATGCGGAGGAGAAATGAGGAATTAGTAGAAAATTAGTGGCTTGATTTTGTGCATATAAATGTAAGATGTTCATTATACATTAAGGAGAGATGAAAAATGGGCAAAGTTGGCCATAAAAGTCTGGACTTCAGAGGTGAATTTGGGCTAACTATAATTATGTGTATATCATTAGAATGGTTGATATTTAAAGTTGTCAGCCAATGAAACCACCTACAGAATGAATATAATTGTGAAGAAAATTTATGGAAATACTGAGTTGTTGGATATTCTAACATTTAGAATTTAAAGAACTAAGGAACCAGCAAAGGAGAATGAGAAGGACTAGAAGCCAAGTGAAGAGAGTTTGAAGCAGAAAATCCTTTAGCAAATGTTAACAGGTCAAGTAATATGGATGATGGGAATTGAATATTGAGTTTAACCATGTGGAAAAAACTGTTGACTTTTTCAAATAGTTGTTTAACGGAGCAGGGTCAGGCAACACCCTAACTGGTTTAAATTCCAAAACACATCAATTAGAGTGAATTCAAAGTGCAGATTTGGGAGTTTGGCTGGAAATAGGAACAGAGAAATGGGACAGAAGCTTGAGGCAGATGTAGGTTCAAATATTTAAGGATTAAATTTCCTTGCTCGAATAATAAAAAATAAATATTTGTTCTATGGAAACTTTTAAGTCATGCTAGTGTGCAGAGTGTACCATAGAATTGGGAAATTTACATGTCGACCTAATTACAAAGAGATAAATCTGTCTCACAACAGATTTGGCTATGATATATAACAATTTAATTATGTATGGCAGTAGTATTTTGTCCATTCGCATCAATAAGTAAAAAAAATTGTATATAAAATACAAATGGAAATTGTAAGGGGAATATATTGAAATGTCTTCCATTATGGCTCTAAGGAATAAAAAAGTTCAAATGTCTCAAATTTAATATAGAACTGTATGATCTCTAATTTCTATAATAACAAGTCTATGGAATTTCCAGTGCTATCCAGAACATCAAAAAAATGTGAATATTCTCAATTATTATAGCCTTTATTTTTTTTCTAAATTCTTTGTAATGTTTAATAAATGTTTTCCTCATTTATCTATGCTATGATTAAAACCAAAGATTTATATAATTTAACTTTGATGTTAATAACCAAATTTTAAATTTATAAAAACTCAGTTCCTTTTACCATATTTGAAAAGTGTAACTATATATCATATTTTGGGGCATATAGCTACCTAGAAAGACAGACTTAATGTGGTTGTCATGATCTATCCATTCTAGCACTAATTATAGTTGATTTTTTATGCTCCTGACTCCTTCTATTCACATTTTTCTATTATCCTTTTATGTTTTATTTATTTCATTTATATTCAAATTATGTAAAGCCATGTTTATTAAGAAATTAAGTTACATACTTTCTAAAAAGATAATTGTGTTAACTTAAGCTCTTTATTATGTAAAGTTTGTAATGCAGTATTTTAATTATTTTTTCTGGCTTTATTGAAATATAATAGATAATGAGTTGCTCATATTTACATTGTACAATTCAATAAGATTTTTCAATTATATTTGGCATACCGTAATAATATATTAGGTTCAGTTGTACAGCATAATGATTAGAGATCTCTATAACTCACAGTGTTCACTAAATCTAGTACCCCTCTTCCCCGTTACATATTTATTACAACATCGTTAACTATTTTCCTTATGCTACACTTTATATCTCCATGTCTATTTTGTAACTATCTATTTGTACTTCTTAATCCCTTTGCCCTTTTCCATTGTTTCCTCAAACCCCCTACCATTTAGTAACCCTCAAAATATTCTCTGTATCTACACTTTTGTTGTTATTGTTTATTTTTTTCTTTAGATTCCACATGTATGTGAAATCATATGATATTTGTCTTTATCTGACTTATTTCATTTAACACAGTACCCTCTAGGTCCATCAAGGCAATATCTTTTTCCATCCCCTTCCTTTTAGTCTGTGTGTGTCTTAATCTGAAGTGAGTCTCTTACAGGCAGCATATGTAGGAGTCTTGTTTTCTTATCCATTCAGCAACTTTATCTTTTGGTTGGAGCACTTAATTCTTTTCCATTTGAGGTACTTGTTGATTGGAATGTAGTTATTACCATTCTTTATTCCTGTTTTTGATACACGTTTTTTCTTCTTAAAGAAGTCCCTCCAACATTTCCTGTAATATTGGCTTGGTGGTGATAAATTCTTTTAGCTTATTTTTGTCTGGGGAGCTCTTTATCTGTCCAGCTCTAAATGATAGCTTTGCTGGATAAAGTATTCTTAGTTGTAGATCCTGGGTCTTCATCATATCAAATATTTTTTCCCAAGCCCTTATATCTTATAGTTTCTTTTGAGAAATCAGCTGCCAGTCTTATGGGTGTTCTCTTGTAGATAATTATCTGATTTTCTCTTGCTGCTTTTAAGATTCTCTCTTTGTATTTAACTTTTGGCATTTTAATTATGATATGTATCAGTATGCACCTCTTTGGGTTCTTTTTAGGGACTCTATAAGCTTCCTGGGGTTGTATGTTCATTTCCTTCACCAGGCGAGGGAAGTTTTCCGTTATGATTTCTTCAGTGTCTTGTTTTCAATAGCTCTTCAACATCTTATTTTCCTTCAGGTACTCCTATGACACGGATATTTTTACATTTAATTGTGTTCCATAGGCTCCTTAAATTACTATTATAGTCTTGGCTTCTTTTTTCTTGCCATTCTGATTGAGTGCTCTTGGTTTCCCCATCCTCTCTATCAATCCTCTTTATCTACTTTATTGATTCCTTCTAATATACTCTTCATCTCAGATAATGTATTATTCTTCATTTTCTGACTGGTTCCCTTTTATAATTTTCATTTCCATTTTTATGTTTTTTATCTCTTTGTTAAAGTTCTCATTGAATTCATTTACTCTTCCCCTAAGTTCATTGAGCATCTTTATATCCAATGTTTTGAACTCTGCATCTGTTAGATTTCTTGACTCCATTATTCCTGGGTCTCTGTTCTGTTCTCTCATATGGCTTCTGCTTCTTTGTCTTTCCATTTTGGCTGCCTTTCTCTGTCTGTTTCTATGTACTAAGCAAAGCTCCTAAGTTTCCTGGTCTTATTAGCATGGCTTTGTGTATTAAGTGTCCAATGGCACAGTCCTGAGAGGGGTTCGGCTTCAAGCTAAGTTTACCCCAGCCTGTGCCCCTCCAGAGCCACTTATTAAGATTCAGCAAGCAATTCATTTATAGTTGCCTATAGTGCCTATAGTTGCCTCAAGAGGCCACACCAGAAACTGCAGTCAGCTGCCACCAGTGTGCGTCTTGGAGTTGGCTCAGCTAGGAGCACAGGACTCGCAGAGAACACAACTGGATCTGGCTTGTGTGGGGCTGAGAGTTGGGAGAAGCGGAGTTTCAGAGAACCCTCTGAGTGGAGCGACTTCTGTTATCTAGTTCGATGATGTCTCTGCTACAGTGGCACTGAGTCTGCATGCTGGGAAGCGGGTAGGGCTCAGCAGAGAAACAATGGATACCACCAGCACCTCTGCCTAGGAGAGAGCTTCGCCTTTGGTCCTCCCTCCAACAGTTCCATGTTCCCCTATAAGACCCTGGTGTCCTCTGAGCAGCCCACCCAGCACTGATGCTCAGAGTGAGCAGGTCCGTCACCATGAAGCCGCTTGCGGACAAAGCCCCTTTATGAGCTACCACAGCCTCTGTCTCATTTAGTCGCCTGGGACTAGGCAGCCTCACATCTTCACCTCCTCCTACCTTCAACTGTTGTGGGGTGATTTCTTATTTCTCTCCCTAGTTTAATTCTAGATCTCAGATGACTCTGCTTGCTGTTTGCTCCATGTTTCTGTCACAACCTTGATTTGGCCGCAGGAGGGACGAACAAAGCCTCTATAATCTATGCCATTTTTTCCCAATCCTCCAAAGAATTTATTTTTTTATATTATCTTTCATAATTCTGCCTGGAATTCAGAGGACCTGGGTTTTTTTTTTTTTCATTCTTCTGATAAGCCGATATCTGTGGAAAATTCCAGCATTCTTGTGTATTCTGTGCATTAGTTTCCCCTCTAACCAACGACTTTACCTGTGACTCAGTTGTTTTCCATTTCTTTGAAAAGAAATATCTAAACAAATTGGTAAGTATTATTTTATAATAAATTATATCTGACTTTAACGACTCCTAACAAAATACACTGATTAAAGCAAAAAGCATTAAAATGATGAGATAAATATTCTGAAGGAATCTGTTACATGCCTTAATAATACATAACAGCAAGAATGGGTATAGAATGAGCTATTGGCACCTCATGTAAATCTGTAATTTTTGTGAATGAATACAAACACTTGGATGATATTGTTAAATTTTGATAAAGTATTTCTTACTGAATCTCCATTAAAGTAATGTTTTTGATAAATTTTATAATACATTGTTATATACTTTCTATTTATTAAAATTGTCATGTATCTAATTGCATTTTATGCTGATTTTGTCATAAAAATTAGTATGTATGAAATAATAATAAAAAAAAACACAATGGAAATTTGTTCCCTGGAAAATATATCAGAAAACTATAGCATAACTTAGATATTTTCAGTATCACACTATTATTTAAGAGTAGATTAGTGTATTGCTAATCAATTGTTTCATATCTTTAGTATCATTATATGTACCATGCTTTTTCTGTCCTTTAACAAATCAAAGAATAAATGGAATACAACAATGAAATTTCTGGGTAAAAATGGAGAGTTAAAGGGGAAAATGGACTTTATCATTTTGGTTTTTGGTAAAATAAACTTTGTTTAATTTTATACAATTACAGTGTATAAGAATTGAATCACTGGTATAACATGTATCATTGTCTACCAAGTTATTTTAGAAAACCATTGTTAATAATAAGAGAAATAATTTACATTACTTATGAAAAGGATAACTTCTATTTTTATTAAGGCTTTATTATTGAAATTCAGGTGTTACATTTGCTGGAAGAATTACATTTACTCTCATTCATTGCACTTAAGTAAAAGAGAACAAAACATAATAACCCCAAATAAGGAAGAGGCAAAATCTTTTTTGATGCAGATCCCTCTTTCTAGTAATATGCCCCACACGTTCAATTAGCTAAACTTCCTCAGATTCTGTTATTTGTCTCAATAATCACTGATAGCCCCATATTGTGCTTGGGTTTCTCCTCCTCTGCCATAGCCAAAAGAGCCTCCAGGCTGAAAGTAGTCTATTGTAAGACTCATCTATTCTTCTTTCAAGCATCATTATTTTGTATGGACTGTTACACCATTTGCTATGCTTTAAGGGAGTAGAACAGATCTAATAATCAAAACTTCATCTTGATGAAAACAGAAATCCTTTGGATAGTTTCTACTCCTTCGGATAGTTTCTACTCCTAATAGGCTTTTCAATTGATCTAATGGTATTTTCACTTCAGATATGTTTTTCAACTCTAGATGTTCTGTTAATTTTTTTGTATCATCCATGCATTTTAACTTAAATTCGTCAGTATTTTATAACATCTTTCAAAGTCCTTGTCTACTAAATGATGATCTTTCTCATTTCCAGTTCGGTCTCTATTGTCTGATTTTTATCCTGAGTAGTGATGACATTTTTATGCTTTTCACATGTCTGGTACTATTTGGAAGGATGCTGGCCATTGTATTGTTTCTGAGTTTTGGAGTTTTTTAAGGAATATCAGGTTCTTTTCATTTGTTTGATTGATTTGGTTTGGTTAGGCAGATAAGTTGCTTGGGGATATGTTTGACCATTTCAAGGATACATTAAAGTGATATCACTTTGGTGTTTGTCAGGTTTTTTCACTGTAAAGTTACTCTTTTATCCTCTTTGTCAAACTGTACTCATTGAAAGAAAGTCACTATAACAGTTCGGAGAGTTATGCTATACCTCCTTGAAGGGAGATCATTAATATAAATTATTTGGACTGCATATACAAATAGAGGATTTGTTTCTTTTCCCCCAATTTATTCATTTATATAAGAATTTATTTATACAGTTGGACTTGTCAATATTTATTTTATATTTTTGGTTATAAGACAATACTACTTTATTTATTTTTTTGTTCAAATTATTACAGCTTTGGCCATTGGGAGTTCTTTCAGTTGAGCTCCCAATAAGGGTTTCTGTGCCTTTCGACCTAATCCCATAATTGTTTGTGTGTTTGTGTATGCATGTAGGTGTATATGTGTTTTTTGTTTTGTTTGTTTGTTTGTTTACCCTATCTCTACTTTCTGGCACCGCAAGATGCCAGATCTCGCATATGTTCCGCCCCAGTCCTAGAAGTAATTATTTCTCCCAAATCTCCTGGTTTACTTTATTGGAGAATAGTATCACAAACCAAGATCTGGGTGCTAGGTATATTGTATTTGTTGTTTGCTCTTGATTTATTATCTCATTTACAGCAATTATTTTAAGTACCTTATGCCAATTCCAATATTTAGGTCATCTGTGTGTTTTTCATATCATGCATTTTTTTTCTCATTTTTTTACTTTATCATTTCTCCTTTATTCTTTATTCATATGATGCAGCAAGGAAATGATGAGTTGTATTGACTCTAGTTTGTGTTCTCTTCTTTTGATGAATAATACATTTTTAATAACATGCAAATTATTGGATAATCACTTTGATTTCTGGATACTTTAATTCAGAGAATATTAGGACAGTTGTATTTTGATGGTAACCTTAATCTGAGGGTATAGATATTCTTCCTGTGAGGTGATATGTACTCCTATGACATGCTTTTCTAGGGTTTTAATGAAAAGCATATTTCATTTACTAAACCCCTATAATAAGTAAGACTCAAATCTCAAATTCTGTCTTCCAACAATGTGTGGTTGCTAAAATTTCTACATGAATCCTTAGGCTCCCATCACTAATTAATATCATTTTCCTTCAAGTCTCACTCTTTGTATTAACAGCAAAGGACTTGAGAGGAATCTGAATGCAGAATTTTTGCTCTTTGGATACCATCTTTAAGGGGTTTACTCTCTGCATTTTCAGGTTCTATGGCAGTCACACCCTTTATCTCTGACACATTCCTGTAAGATTGATTAAAGGAATGAGGAGTATGTGGAGAGACATGTAACAGGATGTGGAATCTGTATAGCATTGGATAAATTTTCAGATATTGTTTTTTATTTCATATTCTCTTTATATTTAACATTAAAAAGGAAGAATATAATCACAAAATATTTCCATAAACATCTAGATAACTATTTTCCAATAATAAATAAAAATTATAGTTGTGAATATGTTGCTGAAACAATTCCTTAAAAATATTTTTGGTCTGCTCTCAATAAAATTGTATTAATTAATAGGAACTATGCTTATTGTATTGTTATATCTTTAATGAAATTGTGAAAAAAGATTCAAATATATGTATTTGAATTATACACAATTACATTGATGTAATAATTATAATATATGAAAATGTATCTTATGAAAATTTAGCAAACTAGAGAATCGATCAATATTTTATACATACTGAAGTGTTCATATGATATGACAATAAATAAAGATACTCAATTATGTATGCAATAATATTTCAATTAATGTAAAAGAAGAAAACAAAACATAAATATACAAAACTGGAAAAAGCTACAATGTCATGTTTATAGTGGTGGTTCTTGAACAGAAGGAGACTTGTTTTCCTAATTGTCTGTAATTTATAAAATTTTAAAATTAACTTGTATTATTTTAAAATAGGAAAAATTTGATTTTAAAAACATGGAAAATACACACACTGACATGATGTCTACATTGTTTAATCCCCTTCATCTTCAGATCTGTACATCTTCCCCTTTCCTCTTCTCCATTATATCCATATCAAGATTCATTTATTATCTATCTATATTAACAAACACCATCATGAATATAAATGAAGAATCTAATTGCTTTAGCTTCTTTAATTACCTTGAAATTTTTCATTCTATCTTTTTTCAGATCATTTTTATAAAGGAGTAACTATACTCATTTTTAAATTACTTGCACATTTATTTGTTTACTTAAAATCAACTAACTCTTCCTACAAAATGATGATTTATTTTAAAGATAGTTTAAATCAAAACCTGTCCTTAACCCAAACAGAGAGAAAGAGAAAATAAATAAGGAAAATATTAATTTAACTAAGAAGAGATCAGGGAAAGGAATTGAATAAAGCAAACAAATTTTAAAATAATTCCTACACCAAGACATATATTATAAACATGTTTCTTTCTCTGTATTGACTTGATAGTATCTCTCTTCCTAAAAAGCCCTGTCCCCTCTCATATATCAATCTAAATCCTATACTTTCTTTATGGAGGCCTTTATTCCTTCCTTTCTATGAGTAGTTTCTGAAATCATCAGTCAATTTGATATCCCTTTTATGAATGCTTATAGAACTTGAAACTGTACCAATCTACCACCTGATTCCATGTTATCTTGTACTGTTTTTTAGTTTCCTGTATTGATTTTATGTTGTTTCTTGAATGTCTACTGTTAAATAGTAAGTGCTTTCAATTGTCAGATATACAACAGGTGCTTACAAAATTTCCAGTGACTATAGAAGAACAAAACAAGTTGAAGAATTAAAGAATGCTTTCGATCAACTGAGATTTTGGTGAACAGAATAACAATTTACTGCACTATAAGAACATTTTTAAGTCAAAATAAAACCCTGAGTATTAAACATAGGTAAGGCCCTAGGAAAGCAAAATATTTTGACTTTGACTATATTTGACCGTTCCTGCCACACACATTGCTTCAGCTTTTCAGAATTCCACCGAAGGCTGCCTTTTCCTGAAATGTCTCCCTATTAAATTTTCATTATGCCTTCCTTTTCAAACTATCAAACTTTCAATTTCCTCTCTAGAGCCAGATTATTTTGGTTTCAAAGAAGAAAATAAACAAATGAAGTAGTTAAATTAATTCAGATAATGTGACTGGCTATTAGGTTGTATTCATTCAAATTGTGCATTTGTCTTCAATATAGTATTTGAAACTGTGTTGCATCACAAGACAGCCATCTCTACTGCATGCATTCTCTTACTACACTGTATTCTGTGCTCACCCAGGATTTTTCCACCTTCTGTTTGTAATGTCTGGAATACTCTTCTTCTTCACACTCTTCATAAATGTTTTGGTCAAATGAATACTTCTCTCTCAGTCTGTTTCTTTATATATAAAATGATGATTTATATCTAATGAGGTTTAAGATCCCTTTTAACTCTAAAATTTTATACTAGAATCGCTACATTGAGGTAGCTATTCCTCAATGTAGCTACTAGAATAGCTACATTGAGGTAGCTATTCCCTTTTAACTACTTGCTATACTCCAGAAACTCTGCTTAGTACTTATTATACAAGGCAGGTATTATTACATCTGTCATATGAGGAACTTAAAATTTAGAAAACTAAATGGTATAATTTCGGACAGTCCATGGATTGAGAGCTATCTTTAAACTCAATTACATTGAATTCTTATCTTTTTTCACTCCATTCAAATGTTTCATCTAATCAAACATATACTGTATTTCCTTAGTTTGACTGCATGTATGCGTGTGTAGGAAAATAATTTAAAATCAGATTAAACTATAGCTAGTTCTGCTTTCCAAATGTGGTATAGGTACTTAATTGGACAACTAAATTTTCATAGTGCTTTTTCTGCTGAAACAAGAAAGAAAGAAAGAAAGAAAGAAAGAAAGAAAGAAAGAAAGAAAGAAAGAAAGAAAGAAAGAAAGAAAGAAAGAAAGAAAGAAAGGATAACTGAAATTTTTAAGTCATTGTCGACCACTGCTAATTCCTTTTATAGGATGGAATTTTGAGTATGACCTTATTTTATGTGTGTATGATTGTTTTGCATAGCAGTGCAAATTAAATTAGGATTTTATAATGCAAAATAGAGTCCAGGATATAGAGTAGAAATGGAATTAATTTACTCTGAATAATAATACAAAATAATAATATAAAAAAATTAATCTCCAGGGAACCTGAGGTTAGAAAAGAGAATGAGCAGAATATTAAGCATATAAGGACACAAAATAACATGGTTAGAAGTTGAAACTTGTGATCAGACTTTTGGAAAGGTCAGTAAGAAAATTTCAAGAAATGAAATATATACTATTCTTAATGTAGTATATGTAGACATTGGGTTTAGGTCATTAAAAATCTCAGATAGTGAGTGAAGCATACCACTCATTTATATATCTTGTGGAAGTACTTGGGGAGAAGAGGAGAAGGAAAAACAGTGCTATGAAAAGAAATATGAAACAAGGACAGATTGCAAAATCAGGAATTTTTCTTTTTTCATAACTTGTAAGGATAATTGAACTGGAGCTGTCCAAGCAAAACTGTGTCTGTAGATGACATAGAATAAAAGGGAGACGAGAGCATAATCAATATTTGAGATCCTAAAATAACCATTTAGTCAGGTTTAACTTCCTGGCTGCTATGCGTTTGGAAGACTCTTTTCTTTATTTGATCACTACCATTTTATTTTATGTTTTTGTTGGATTAAAGTTAAATAGATAAATAAATTACGCACATACATCTCAGTGGGCAGAAAAACAAATGTTTTCATATTTTAGTGAATTTAACATTCATCTTGGAAGCTAGTTAAAAATTCATACTCCAAGGCCCCTGATTAAATTGTGATGAAGTAAACCTGGTCTGAGGTTAGGATAAAAAAATCTCTGCTACAACAATCAGCAGTCAGGTGGTAAGAAATATTAAAAGATAATGCTTTCTCTCAATAATTAGAGACCAAAGTCCAACTAGAGTCATACCTACATGGTTATTTTTCATAATGATTTTAAAAATTTTAATTTTTATTTAACTTATTAAATCTATTTTTTCTCTACTATGTAATTGTGTTATTAACAAATAATAATGTTGATTTATGCTTTTCATTTGGGGGGCTCTGTAAAGCTGGAGTAATTTTGAATCTGAGACTTAAACTATTAATGTAATTTAGAATAATACTTTGTTGGCAATTTATTGTAATCCACTGAGAATGAATATAAAAATGTTTCTGAATAGTATTTTTATTATTATCATTAGTATATTAAAATATTTATCATTTATTTAATGTACATTATACTAAATATTGCATTAGCTACTTTATACATTATTTTTAATATTTTTCACAAATATATTTTAGGAATCAGAATTCTAACCCATCCGCAATTCCAAATTCATACTTATTCTTTTTACATAGTTTTTAAATTCATTTTTAGACATGCATCAACCATTTATCTGACATGTTTATATTTAATGGTTTCTGTCATTTAATTATGATATTAAGGAGTCTAGTTAGTATAAAAAAGATGATAAAATACCAATAAAGAAGTCATTAAAATTTAGTTTTAAATATGTTAGGTTGATTTTTTTAAATGTTCAAAGCTAATTCTGTGAACATACACTAAATTATTTTGTATTTTAAAATTCATTCCTTGGAATCATGAAAAACAGCTTTAATCTCCTGATTTATATTTAAGGTTTATATTAGCTAATTATAAATAAATCTAAATCCCAAAAATTTTTAATAAGCAAAAATTTAATGGCATTCTACAATGTTTCAAGAAAGCGTTCCTGTTTAAAAAGTATTATGTAATTCAATCAATGTTTGTTTCAAAATTACAAAGTTGGAATGCATATATGTTAAATAAACTTTAAAACATTTATACACATCTCAGTTTGTTCTATGTGTGTGTAATACCTGACTGTGGTACAGTTATAGAATGTGGCATATATGTTGTCTATTTTAGCCTTTCCAATATATTAAGTTGTAGTAAAACGAAACAAAACAAAACATCTACTTAAGTTAATTGGTATACTGTGTGTTTTATTAAAAGAAAATTTTATTAAAAGAAAATTATTAAAAGAAATTTTAGTTTTGGAGTGTCTGGAATGTTTGAGTGTTGAAATAATACAGCATGTTATCTATTCTGTAGCATACTCTGCTATTAAATGTAAGAACAGTTTTACTGTACAGAAATCTGGAGATATTAACAGAGCTTTATATCTATGGAATAGTCAAATAAATTGAGTTAATATTCTCAACCTTCTATTATTTGAATAAGTTATTCTAAAAATAAGTTTGAGAGTAAGATGAGAATAAATAGCATTATATTGAAATTTGTTCATAAAGGAAAACAAAGGAAAATCCCAAAATGGTGAGAAAGAAGTTAAATATATCATAGATATGGTGTGGGCTGAGGGACTCAGACAGGTAAAGCGACAGTATTGTTTCATAAGGTGGTTTAATAAGTGACATATTTATCCATTCGAGGAATTTATTGCTAGGTCTGGGACTCACACTATAATCTCTAAAATGCCCTAAATACATGTAATTATGTGACAGCATTGAAAATACAATATTTTACTTGCAGAATTTATTGAAGACAGTGATAGTTTTAATCAAAATTTGGATAAAATCTTTTTCAAATTTTAGTATTCACATATATATTTAATTTTTAAAAATAAAAGTTATGTATTTAACAAAATAGGGCAAGTTTATGTTTGTAATACAAATGAATAACTCCAAATTAATTTAGGGAATGAAAGTACCCAACTATAAAAGAGAAAGTCGTCCATAAGTCTTAGAACCTCTACATAAAAGTACTGTTCTACCTTTTGTGAGTGATATGCCTACAACTCTTACTACCTAAAGACTAATATTTAATGTCACTCAGAATTGAGAGCTGACAGAAAGCACCTCTGAGGTGACATGAAATCATGGCAATATTTCTCACACTATTTGTTATATCTACAATTAAAAAGACTTTTTATGAGACCATCTGAAAATAGTTTAAAGATTTGAAAAATCATATTTGGAGTAAGCTCAGATGTTGCATTCATATATGTCTTACATATAATAGGTTTTATATCATTAGACTCAATTTAAAAATAAATGATACATGTCGAGCATTCACATAAATAAGTCTGATTTGAATGTTCCAGTAAAAGTTTAAAATTTTCATAGGTTTTTCA
>NW_011888783.1:1562678-1577508 GCF_000151845.1 Pteropus vampyrus | reverse complement strand
AGTGTTGAAATAATACAGCATGTTATCTATTCTGCAGCATACTCTGTTATTAAATGTAAGAACAGTTTTACTGTACAGAAATCTGGAGATATTAACAGAGCTTTATATCTATGGAATAGTCAAATAAATTGAGTTAATATTCTCAACCTTCTATTATTTGAATAAGTTATTCTAAAAATAAGTTTGAGAATAAGATGAGAATAAATAGCACTATATTGAAATTTGTTCATAAAGGAAAACAAAGGAAAATCCCAAAATGGTGAGAAAGAAGTTAAATATATCATAAATATGGTGTGGGCTGAGGGACTCAGACAGGTAAAGCGACAGTATTGTTTCATAAGGTGGTTTAATAAGCGACATATTTATCCATTCGAGGAATTTATTGCTAGGTCTGGGACTCACACTATAATCTCTAAAATGCCCTAAATACATGTAATTATGTGACAGCATTGAAAATACAATATTTTACTTGTAGAATTTATTGAAGACAGTGATAGTTTTAATCAAAATTTGGATAAAATCTTTTCAAATTTTAGTATTCACATATATATTTAATTTTTAAAAATAAAAGTTATGCATTTAACAAAATAGGGCAAGTTTATGTTTGTAATACAAATGAATAACTCCAAATTAATTTAGGGAATGAAAGTACCCAACTATAAAAGGGAAAGTCGTCCATAAGTCTTAGAACCTCTACATAGAAGTACCGTTCTACCTTTTGTGAGTGATATGCCTACAACTCTTACTACCTAAAGACTAATATTTAATGTTACTCAGAATTGAGAGCTGACAGAAAGCACCCCTGAGGTGACATGAAATCATGGCAATATTTCTCACACTATTTGTTATATCTACAATTAAAAAGATTTTTTATGAGACCATCTGAAAATAGTTTAAAGATTTGAAAAAATCATATTTGGAGTAAGCTCAGATGTTGAATTCATATATGTCTTACATATAATAGGTTTTATATCATTAGAATCAATTTAAAAATAAATGATACATGTCGAGCATTCACATAAATAAGTCTGATTTGAATGTTCCAGTAAAAGTTTAAAATTTTCATAGGTTTTTCACATATTATATTGTTTTTCACCACTGAGTATCTACCCTTAATACACATTTAAAATGGGAAAACCAACCTAAGTTTAAATCATGCTTGAAATCAAAATATAGAAATTATCAGGAATTTTTTGGTAAAAAGGTAGAATTATATCCTGTTATCTCCCCAGGGTTCAATTCCTTGAAGTCAGGCTCCTTTCACCTTTCTATTTCTGGTGCTCTCCTGATAGACATGGCATACATTTAAAGATCACTAAGATAACATTCTAGAAATTAAAGAGCTCTCAGTTTACCAGGAGAAACATAGATAAACAGATAATTTAGATAAAGTATGGTAAGAGCTGGGTAAAGATCTAATCAGAGTACAGTGGTAGGGTAAAAGATGTAGCCATGTATTCTCAATTATTTAAAAAACTAATTACCTCAGAACATAGATCAGAGTGATGGTTTTGTGTCTTGTGATTCCATGGAGCAATTTTTGTGTGCATTTCAAGAGATGGTTAATTGAATGTATGATAAATATAACACATTTGGATTACACATTTGGAGTCAAGGATAATGGAGAGGGAAGAGTGGTTGCTCTATGTTTTAGGATAGGAAGGAAGCAAAAAAAAAAAAAGGAAAGAAAGAAAAAGATACCATTCCTTTCTTACTGGAATAACTACTTTTAATCATATAATATTATTGCCCTGAATTGTAGGAAAATTCTGTAGTGGCTTGAGCTCATGGTCATGATGGAGTTATCTTATAGTTGAGGTAGTCTTTCTTTAACCTATGGAACCATTTAGAAGTTTTCTGTTTTTTTTCCTGATATTTAGAAGGAAAAATATGTAAAGGTGTTCCCTGGGGTAAGAAGAAACTGAATTGTCTAGTTGTAATCAGTCCAGATCTCTCCAGTAATCCAAAACCCTCAAGGGCCTTCACATGTAATAATTCAGTTGCAAATGATGCTAAACTCATCTCTTTCAACACATTTTAGAGCAACAGAAGAACGGGCAGCTATACTGAAGAAACTCTTTTAAAATTACTGGCTTAATTTATTATTTTCAGGACAATTCAATTCTCTATATGTCCTGACAAGTATTATCTTTCTTTCAAAGAAAGGTATTTTTGTTTTTTTACTTTAATATGACTTGTAATACATTTGAAAACTATCTGCTTTTGGGAAGAAATATATATGTGTATAGAGAGATGGAGATAAATAGAGATAGGGATAGAGACTTTAGAGAAACTAAGAGTTTAAGAGAAGAAGCCTGCTAGTTACTACAACAACAACTTTGTTATTTTCTAAAGTCATGGTTTTTGTGAGTGCATACAGTTTACTTTCTGCCTGCAAACAAAAAGACAAGAAAATTTTTAATTATTTTTAAATGATATTATGTACATAAACACATTTAAGAGATATTTATGTGTAAATATTTGAACACAATATGTGTTTATGGACTGTATTTTCATAATGTTTCATAAATATTTTCGTTTTTTAGAAATGGATTTTTCAAGCGGCAAAGGCCTTTTCGGTATGGTTTTTCTGAATAATGAATTACCCCATATACTTAAAATATCCTTTAGATACATGTGTGTGTGTATATATATATATATATATATATATATATATATATATATATATATATTTAAAGAATACTTTAAATGAACTTGGGAAAATGTATACATGTATCAGTATCTACTGACTATCTTATAAACACATTCAATCATCAGTTCTGGTTCTTATGATGGGCAGTGACCATAGAGAGAGAAATAAAATAACCCTTAACCATGTTGAGTTTATAGTCTGATGTAAGAAGGAATCACATATACCTATTATTTCAATACAATTTACTGCAAAAATGCATCTAGAAAATAAATTAATCCAGAAATGGACTGTTTCCAGCAATATTTAAACTTATAGAGTTTATATAGTAGGAGGAGTATATGAATGTTTAACTATTCTTGTTTGAAAATGTTGTTACAAATGAATGTTATAACCTGTAATAATTTTTCTGTTTTACACTATATTATGCTGACTCTACTTGTCATAGGCTAATTTAAACTACTAGTTGTTCTTCTTAAACAAATAATTAAAAATAATGATACTGGAGAATGGAAATCATGAGAGAAAACTAATTAGGTTAATTTGTCAGAGTGTGTTCTTGAGGTCATGGACCAGGAGGACCATAGCATTTTCTTATGCTGAGCAAGGAAAGTCATAAGACCACTTTTTTTATGACATAAGAATAACAGTCACATTACCTATAAAAAGTCATGTTTTTAACCCTAACATAGAGCTAACATTCCAAACTGATGAGGTATTTTTAAGAGAAGAGAGCCCTTGGTCTCCTTTTATCCCTGGCAGAGGAGCAAGAGAAAAGAAATGATGCTATGGATGGAAGCAAGAAGATAATGCATTTCCAAATTTTTAAAGAAAAGTGTGAGTTGGCATAATGGTTTATATTACCTCAGAGCCCAGACACAAAAACTTTCAATAGTCGCTCATCAGTTCTTTTCCATGGACTATAACTGCGTGTTTGAGCACATAAGCACACATGATCAGGTCCAGATAACTGAGAAATCCTTTGGACTATTCAGACTATCATGAGTTAAGACAATGGCTTCTGCAACCAGTATAAGGCAGGAACACTAAAAGAAATCACTGTCTGCCCTCAAAGTGTGACAGAAAGGCAGAAAAACAAAGAAACCTACATTCTTGGTCTCTCGGTGAACTTGAGGCAACAACCATCTAACCCAGGAAAGGGAAGGAGAGCTGAGGGAAATGTACAGCCTTTTGAAGAGATCAAGGAGAACCTACCTGTGTCTGGAATTGAGAACAGATTGCTGAGGAAAACCTCACTCCTCACTCTGAGGAAAACCTCACCCCTCACACAAGTACTGAAGCGTGCTAACATCTGAGGGTAGGATGGGAAAACTGAAATAAAACCTCCAGGAACTGACTTTCCGTGACTAGGAATGTCATGAAAGCAGAGAAACACAGGTGTATAGAATCTATAAGCCTATACTATCTATAGGTTGAAAGCAAAGGAGGGAAATGGGGCAAACCTATAGACGCTCAGATTCCAAACCTTATTAAAGGATAGTTTCTAATTCAACTCTTAGATCTTTTGAAACCTGCGATGAACTGAGTCTAACTGGAGTAACAACAAAGCCAAATCCAGGTTATCTACAGACTATATTAACATTAGTGACCTAACAAAAGAAAGGATATGCCCTCTTCCAGGCATAAATATCAGTTATTCCTTCTCTAATGTTCCTCTACACATACTATCTAATGTTCAATCATAAATTATGAGATACACATAAAATATAGCAATAGTGCCATCTTCAAGATAGAAGTAGTTAATAGACCACATGTGGTATAGATATTGGAATTATTAGGCGGAGTCCTTAACGCAGCTACTATTAAAATGTTAAAAGTTCTATAAAGAATTTAATAAAAAAATGTAAACACTATGAACAAATGTTTATTCTATACCAATAATATTGATACATTTTTCTTTAAAAAAATAATTGCATTGAATCTTTTGCTCAGTTTAAAAAGAATTTCAAAAGAATTGACCTATACATAATGCTAAATTTTCTTTCAAGAATGTGGACTAAGTTTCTAATTTTTAAGACTCTATAAAGATCTTTATCAGTCTTATATTATCTATAGTTGTTTTGAAATGGTTCATTTAAAATTGTTTTCTCACATTTTGTTACTACAGTATAAAAATGCAACTGACTTTTATATAATGCTCTTACAACTAGTCACATTGATAAATTCTAATTATTCAAATAATGAGCATATATTTTTGAAAATATTTATTTTAGAATTATGGTTTTATTTTCCCTCTATGATCCCTTACATTTGATTTATTTTTCTTGTTATATTCCTTTGGCTAAGAGTTTTGTACAATGTAGAATAGATCCTGTGATAATGTTACCTGTGTTATATTACTTGTTTTAAAATGAATTATTTCCATAGACTCTCAAATAAGAGATTATCATGAAGCAGTTTAAATTGTATCAAATCATTTCTCTGTAGCTATAAAATAATCATGTATTTTTCTCCTAGGCTGTTAATGTACTTAATGGCATTTCTAAATCTCTAATATTACAGCTCTCTTGTATATCATTTGTAACCTCGATTTTCTCATGGTATATTCAATATTTTTTAATATTTAAAAATTTAATTAAAAAATATTGCTAGATTCTGGTTGTTATCTTGAAGGATCATGGAATTTGCATTTATTGTTATGACTGAAGTAGAGTTGCAGTTTTACTTTAACAAAACTGAACAAAGTTATAGTAAGTTCTACTGGTTCTATTTATTCTATGAGGTTAAAACTATTTTATTAAGTTTGATAATATGCACCTTTTATCCGTTGCATGGAAGAGTTCGCATACAATAATATTGTCCATTCCTTGAGATTTTTGGCAGAACGTGCTTATCTAGTATTTTATTAATTAGAATCTATTAACTATTGTTTCAATTTCTTTAATTTTTTTCAAGTCAATTTTACATTTTATTTTTCTAGATATTTGCACATTTTATCTATGTTCATATATATTAGTGTACAATGTTCCTTGAAGTTCTTTTATGTTTTTATCACTTTTCTTTTTGTATTTTCATTTATATTTATTTTTGTCTTTTATTATTTTTCTTAATCTTGTTAGAAATTTATCATTTTATTAACATTTTCAAATAAGTCCTATTATATGTTTCTTCTCCATCCCATTGATTTTTATTACTTGCACCAGTTACCTATCTATTGCTTCTCAAACTCCAAATCCATTCTTTATTGTTCTGCTTGTGATACTGTACTATCTTTCAGTTTCAAGCTGGCCCTAGGTTAAGCCCTGTGAGCAGAGGGCAAAGAAGGACACTTCAAGTGTAAGGGAACTCCCTTGGAGATTTTGGGCTTTTTACATTCTGGCTCCTGCAGGTGCTTGGTTGCTGTGCAAGACTCCCATAGATCTCACCCCCAGCACCCATGTGTGTGCCTTCAATGCATGTTTCATAGGTGCTCCAACTGGCTTCTTAGCAGTGAGTTCAGCAGCACTCACCCTATTCTACCCTTTCCCCACATCATCTCTTACCCAGGTGGCTTTTCAACAATTTCAAAAACATTCTTTCACCTCCAGCTTCTTGGTGAGTTTTACTGATAACCAGTGGTCAGACCCAGCCCATGGCACCCGGACCACCAGCATAAGCCCTTATCCTGTGGGCTAATTCTGGCCAGGAAAATCCATCAACTTCTCTACCATCCAGAGATGGCTCCAACCACACCCTATCCAGTCAAGTCTGAATCGCAGCCTTGCAAAGGGCCTCTCCTCGAGACAGTTCCTTCTTTAGGTTTCCTCTCACAGTCTTAGAATATTCTCATAATTCTCTTTTTTTACTCCCTGAGAGAAACTAATTCATTGTAAATAGTTAATAACTCTTTATAGTATAAATTATAAAATTTCTGTGATTTCTGTGTCTTCTGATAATTATCTTTATTATTTACTTACTGCTTTTAGGGAAGGCTTATAATTGTTATTTTTAACCTCTAAATTTGAATAATTAGTTCATTGACTTTTAGCTTGTTTGTCTTTTGTAATTATTTAAGGTTACAACAATCTCTCTAAGTACCATATTTACTACTTCCCAAATATTTTTAGAAAGTGTGTGTATATGTGTGTTTCTGGTATAAACAAATAAAGTAGATGATCTGAGCTACTGATTGGTGTTATGATTAAATTAAAATTATGTAACACAGTAGACAGGTAGAGGAGGTGGTAGCTTATCTTAGATTGAGTGATCAAGGTTGGCATCTCTTAGAAGGTACCATTTGAACTGGTGAAGATTATGTCAAATTTTGACTACAGTGATGATAATGAAGAGCTGGACACATTTTTGGGTGTGATAGCCTGGTTAATAAACTGATACTAAGATCTTTAGACTTATCTTTCCTCCTCTTGAAGCATACTACCCTCCTTGTTCTGCCCTCGGTAGTTTCTTGTTGGCCTTCATTCCTCCCTCATTGAATATATCCATTTGGTTATTTTTTTCTATGAGTCAGCTGCCATAGTATGAGCCCTCCCTAGAGAAGAGAAAGGTTTGTTTGCTATGCATCACCCAAGTGGAAAAATTATGATAAGTAAAAATAAGTAAAATATTAAGTAAATATATGGTATCGCAACAAATTCTCATGAAGGCTCCTTTTAGCAATTGGTATCTATCACCTACCTCTATGACCTTGGGATATGCCTTTTTAAAAAATCCTCAGTTTATGTCTGCACAAATCTTCTTATATACAATCTCCTTTGACTGCTGTCTCTTATGGAATAACCATAGTTTTTCAATCAAGAGGGGCTTTGAAATGGAAATGGGAGACAGCCATATGTGCTGAGTGTGCCCTCTCTACTTCATTTGTTCTTTGTTTAAATCTACATTTTAATTATTTAAAATAATATTATTTTAGTATATTTTGTGATCAAAAGAAGACCTCTATTAAAGAATAAACTCAACACTACACAAGCTTTATTTTACTTTAAGTTACATTATCGGCTTTATTTAATTTTTTTTTTGTTTTTAAAAACTATAATAGCCTCTTCACTGAATTTATGATATGTTTCTTTTCTTTTATAATATCACAGAACCAATGATTGTTCTTTTCCAATTTAGTAGATTGTTTCTTCTCCACAAGTGTTACTATATTGGCCTTCACTCTGTTACTCATATCTTCTTCCGTTTATAAAGGACACTTTTAATTTTAATTATCCAAGGTGAAACCTAGCCTTCCTAATGTGACATCATCTACAAAGAGAATTTTTATACCTTCTAGTCCATCATTCTGGACATTGATGAAAGCATAAAACCCTGAGTTTAATATTAATCCTGTAGGACACCAGTTGTTATATCCTCTATCTCCATACTGACCCCTGTTTATTGCTTTTTGATTATAATTTAGTCAGTTGCCTGCTGACATAATAGCTGTATAATCTAAACTATATTTCCCAAGTACAGTGATAAAAATATTAAGCTCAATATACTATGCACTAAGGTCTCCAAAACCTGGTTAATGCTACATTAATGTTAGTACATCACAGTGGTATTTATGAATACCCCAAATCCCTTGGAGTTATACTTGGCAGTATTTCAAAATATAATAGTATGTAAGTCACCAACCATCTGTCAGTACAGCTGGGTGAGGGTAACAAGTTCATAAAAATGGGAAAACAAATATAAAGCAATGGATGATCATTGGTGACATTTCAAGAAAGGATTTGATTATAATGTATCATTTAAAAAATCTAAACTTGCTCTGCATTACTAAAAAACATCCATTTTTCTGTTTCCAGTTAATGATGTCAGTGAATAATCTCAGAACATTATTACGGTGGCCAAATATTTTGCTGTGCTTACCTTTCCAAGAGCAATAGAGCAGTCTTAATATTCAACAGGCAACCTGATGATCTCACAAGTATTGATAAATAAAGAATTTCCTTACATGTATACACAGAGTAATAATTGAAACCCCAGAATAAAATTACTTTCCTGGTTATTAATTTTCTTATTAAATGAGTTGATACTGATTAAAATGATTGACAAGCAAAGAGTTAAGAAATGTTATAAATTTTTCCAAATTTTTACCAGTAGATCTTTCATACCTCTAAACCACTCAAAAAAATTTATACTTTGCAACCCTTTATTCTATATGTGTTAGAATTATCGTATTTCCTAACTGTATCAGAGTGCACTGCAGGAAACAGAATATACTAGCAGGAAAAAAAGATAATAAAAAATTGTTCTTACAAATCATCAGAAAACCTACATGAATTGAAATTATCACTGAATATTAATTTCAAGTATACACCATCATGTCTGCGTGTTAAAGATCAGGAATCTGCTTCCACTCTCTTTATTGTACCACAAATGTCTCTCACTTTCACACAGCTGGTACTTCCAATCAGGAGCTTGAATACTTGCTGCCTAAGAAGTACTTATGTATTGTATTTTAGGTACCTAGCTTCAGGAAAGAAAATTATAAGGAAAAAAATGTTGCTTCTTATTTACAAAAATAATTAACAATTTGAATTGTCAATAAGTACTTGTTAAATATTTTGTGACAAGTTTAAGTTGATAGATAATACTGAAATATGATGTCATATTTACTTATCAGGGATGATGATGTTCAGAGTTTATTTTAAAATAGTGTGATGAAGCATACATTTTAAGTATAAATTAAGAGAAGAAATAAAATCTATTAAACTTATTTTGGTTTTATAGTTATGCGCTACATATTTTTCTGTAGAATTTACTTATGAGAGATGCACATATGCATTTCTGTGAAAGAACATATTTTTTATTTTAATTGAAATTTTGAATTTAATTGTAACTGATTTGAACTTAAACAGAATTATTAAAATAAAATTTATTAAAAACATCTCTTTCACACTAATGAAATTCCTCAGTCTATGCTGAACATTTTGAAGATGGCATCTTTATCAAAAGCAGGAGTACTGAAAAGGGACAGATTAACTTATTGAAAGAAGCTAGAACTGAAGATAATGGTAAGACTTAGAATTGAAGTATGATTTCAGCATCTCTAAATCTCTATGCAATAGACTAACTTTGGGAACCATGGAACAAAGTGTAGCTCAGGGAATGAGAAAATCACTGCAGTTATCAGGACAAAGGAGCATCCATCAGGACAAAGGGGATAGGAGAAAGTCCACACATGGGAAGCTAGGTCTGTCATTTAGAAGCCCATTTCTGCTTTTGAGTTTCTTAACTGATTGGAAGAATTTGGAGGTATGGGTGAAGTAAGTCACTAATCCAGTTGCTGAGGGTTGAATAATAGATGAAGCTTTTATTTGTGTGTTTTTTTAACTGAGATTTTAAGATAAAATCTTTTGGAATATTTGAAAGCTTTAGAAAATATGTAAACTTCTTAATATATTAGTATTGATTTCCTCCAAGTGTTAAAGTTTTCTGACCTTAGAGGATATGTATTTGAAATAAGTCTTCTATATATGAGACCATAAGCCTATAGACTTTGCTATTTGAAAATGGTGGACTTTGTTATATTTATGAATGTTTTCTAATCCTTTTAGATAAATACATTTATTTCTCCCTATCTCACATACATACAACTCTCCCTAATTTTTTTACTATACATTTAATCTTATCTGTCAGTCCAGAATAATTAATGACACTGAGTCTACTAGGCTGGGTAAAACTACTGGAACAGTCATTTATTCCACAGACTAAAAAATTATAAGAGGATAATGCTGAGATCAATCTTGGAGACAATCTAGTTGAGTTCCTTCATTTTAAAAGCTGAGAAACTAAGTAGCTTATATTACCCTTCTTAATTTTTCTACGCTACACATTTTGATGTATATTACTTTCTTGAAAACTTATTAATGCTCTTGCAATGAGCTTTATTTATATAAAATGTGAATTAAGGACAGTGACTTGGTGATATGTTACTTATTGTTCATAAATCAAATTTTCCTGATGTTTTCTATACCTTATAATCTTTTATTATCTGTTTGACATTCTGAGTGATATATTTAAGGGAGACCGGATTATGTTTTTGTTTTTTTTTCTTTAATGGATATTATGTTTTATAATGGCAGGCATTTAAAATAACGATATTATTTTGACTTGTTTTAAGGTTTTGTTACAGCTACTTTATTTCTGTCGTCTCCTTAGTGTTAGAGAATGGTTCTTACTTTAGAGTTTGGTCTTTACTCTTAATATCTGACCTTTCTGGACTCTCCGTTGGAAGCCTCCAAGAGCCCAGCAGTATCTCCACTCTGGGTTGGAAGAATCTCCAACATATCCCAACACAGCAAAATCTTAGTGCTTTTGCTAATCTCTAACCCCAGCATCAAATATTCTCTGTTAGGTCTGTGAGGCCTTGCTCTTGGCATGTATGCGAGGACCCACTGAGAACCCCTAAGCAAACTTCTGGAGATGGCTCCCATGGTTCTCGCTTTTTTTTTTTTTTTTTTTATCGTATGGCGCACCACACATATTCTGACTACTTCAACAAGATCATATGTTACTTTTGCCTCCTCCACTCTGCAAGACCACAGTTCATTGCTTGAGTTTGACCTCCCCAATCCAGGGGCTGAAAATTGTTCCTAGGCAGATCGCCAAGACAAAAGGGGTGTTCAGCTCATTTGTTTCTTTTTGTTCAACTCCCACAGTCCTGTTCTCTTATCTGGTGACTTCATATCAGCTATTTTCCTTCATGAATGGAAGTCCATAATATTTATATGAGTTTGTATACAAGTGAATTTAGTAAAGGAAGCCATATGGACAAAATCGGTGCAATATTAGAGTACTTCTTACAGATAATTGTTTCAAATATACTTTTATTTGAAAATGGGGGAAAAAATCAAAAACTGAAATTATTTTGGCTGTTATATCTTTTATTCTCCTTTTGCCTTTATGACAAGAAAAAAAAATTTGAAAATTTTATGACATACTACATTCCCATCCTCTACCACATTCAAATGTAGTTTTATCATTATATTTTAACATTAGAAAACCCAGACGCATGATCTTGTTGCAAACAAAATTACATGAAATCACTTGTTCTATGATAAAAATGAAATTAAGGATACTATTTTTATCTCAGTAAGTACCACTTAATATTATTTACATATTTTGAGATGTTAGTACGATTATATCATATGGTCACAAACAAAACTATTTTATTTAAATAAAGATGGAAACATTTAAAAGGTTACGATAAGTTGTTATAAATTCTCCCTTAGTTCTTGTCTTTAACTATTCATACAGTATTTCTAGCAAAATACCCTCAGCCTACAAATCCCAGTAAAAATGTCTCCAAATCTCTAAAGATGTCTCATTAGTCCTCGGGAACAAATCCATTTCCAAAGTATCCCTGCTATCCTCCATGTGTCACCATTACCCTGTGTGGCTCCATCTGGCTCAGCCCTCCCAGCCTGTTACATTCACCACTGTTTTGCCCATATGTTAGGTGCTAATACTTTTCTATTTGGTACAAATTCAAATAATAACTCAAGTTCTATGCAGAATTACTCATCTCTCAGATAACTAATGTTCTTCATCAGTTAAGCTTAAGACTTCTAAGATTGGTTCACACTCAAGAAAATTCTGAGTGTCTTTTTTCCCAACATAAACACATCTATACTTCTTTTAGTTCTTTCAATTTTACTAGGCAAGTCAGTAGAGAATTATGCCAAAGCTTCATTCTTGTGTACACAAATTGGGTTCATTTCCAATACAAATAGACTTCTTCTAAGGCCACTTTTTTGTTGAACCACTTTGATTTGTTGAACTCTGTGGAGGGGTGAGTGGAAATTAAGGTTCAAACTGAGTTCCTGCTACACTAGTAATAAAACTATTTTTAATTATTTATAAAATCTGATATATTTACATACATTGAGGCTTATAAAAGAAATTGATAGAGCAACATATGATATGGAAGATCACAGTATTTGACTTGAGATAAGCCAAAATTTAATGACTGGCTTATTCATCTACTACTATATATCCTTTGGCAAATTATTTTCTTTTCTAAATCTGTGATATTATGATATAATAAGAAATATATATTTTAGTCTTCAGTTTTGCCTCCTGGCCAGAGTTTCTAAAACCTTTGTAATTTCCTAAGCAGTAAAGGTGCTAGCATCATCTTTTGTTCTAATATTTGGTCTTTGACCTCAGTTACTGACATAGAGCTTATAAGTGCCTTGGAATTGCTTGAGTCATAAGAACATTTTTCTTTCTCAGGAGGTAACTCTTGGTGGTATCCTGGGTAACACTAGTATGAGGACTGGTCACCAGAAAGACCAAGCCATAAGTAGAAGTTTTAAAACTCATCTTCCCCAGGAAAGGAAGAAGGACTGGAGACTGAATTAATAATTAGTCATGCTTACATGGTGAAAACTTTATAAAAATGTCTAAACTACAGCTTTCAGAGAGCTTCCAACTTGGTGAACACATTCACATGCCGAGAGGGTGGTGTACTCTAATTCTTTGGGGACAGAACTCTTCCAGACTTCTCTTCCTACATATCTCTTTATCTGGCTATATATCTGTATCCTTTATCATATCCTTTATTATATAAAAAAAACTGGAAAGTGTTAAGTAAGTGCTTCCCTAAGTACTATGAGACATTCCAGCAAATTATTGAACCTGAGGAAGGGGCTGTGGGAACTCTAGCTTATAGCCAGTTGATCAGAGGTACAGTTGACAACCTTAAACTTGCTACTGGCATCTCAGGTAGAGGTGGTCTTGTGGGACTAAACCCTTAACCTGTGGGAACTGACACTAATTTTAAGTAGATAGTGTCAGAACTGAATTGAGTTGTAGGACATTGAGCTGGTATGGGGGGAACAATTCACACATCTGATTATAGAAATTTTCTTTGTAGAGAAAGGAAACCAAGTTATTTTTCCTTACAGAGTCCTAATTTCTCATCTGCAAAATAATTTCTTGTAGAGTTGATGTACAAAATATACAAAATAATAGCTTAAAACATTTCTTATATATCTAGAAGAAATATATATCTAGAAGAGAGCAGGAACTCAATAAATAATAAGTATGAAGTGGTTCATCAAGCAATTTAACTATTATTTGGAAAAAAAAGCATTTATGTTCTGAAACTCTTAAAACACTCCTTCAGAGACCCAGAGTTCTAAGAAACAAAATATGAAAATTAACCTTTTATCTCATAATTATATTTAGTTATTATTATATAATATGAAAATGGGAAAGTAGTAGTGATCATACTCTGTTGATTTAATTATTTTATAAATCAGAAGAACAATAACAAAAAGAGACATCTTATATTTATTAATGCCCTTTTTATTTCAATAAATTTTTTTAAGTGGCTTAAAATACAAAATGTGAACATTCGGTAACAAATCAGAAAACAAATTGACAAAATTAAGGGAAAACTTGTAATTTCTAAATAAATAAACTACTTATTTCTGAGTTCCCTTATAGCCAATACAGAATAAAAAGAGTGAGAAAGAGAGAGACAGAGAGTGAGAGAGACAGAGAGTGAGAGACACAAAGAGATTATGACCTATATATCTCTCATTAAGTAATAAAATTGGTGATATATCTTTGTAAGATATTTGTATTATCCTGTCTTATTAGTCAAAACTCTTGGTCATGAGAATAAAATAATCATTTATTTGATTATTTAAGATAAAATAGGTGTGTATTTTAAGGTATAATGGCAACTTAGAGAATCAAAGGACAGGCAAGAATCTGGGCCTCTGGAATACAGGCATAGAATGGCAAGCTCTAAGAAATACAGGAAGTTTTTTATTGCCACTTCTCTCTACATCACTGTTTATCAGCATTGTTCTCTTTCCTTGAGACAAAGGAGAGATGAGGAAAATGGTAGAGGTAATGATATAATCCTGCATTAGTAAAGCAATATAAACTTTACTATTATAAATATGCCCCAAAATACATAAAGGCTCAAATAGTCTAGAAGTGCATTTCTTAACCTTGTAAAATTAAAAAAAAAAAGAGAGAGAGAGAGATGTTACTCAAGAACCCATGCTCTATTCAGCCTGTAGCTTGTCTGTCTTCCAATTTTGTTTTCTAAGAACACCATACTCAGGCCCAACTAGATAGCAAATGAAAAAAGACAGGCATGGGAAGCATACATGAGTGAGTCCTGATGACATCCATTCCTGGTCCATTGCCTAAAACTCAGTCATATGACAAAATTTAAAGTGTAGATGTTATCTAGATGTGTTCGCCGAA
>NW_011888783.1:1557805-1560162 GCF_000151845.1 Pteropus vampyrus | reverse complement strand
TAAATTCCATCCAACAATTAATACCATTTGCAAACTTAATAGTTAATTAAATTATCTTAAAATATTTTAAACTGTAAATTACAAGTTAAAATACCGAGTCTCTAAGACATTTCAAGTATCTTAAAATGTAAACCCAAATACACTCAGAGTTAAAACAAAATTAATATTTGCTTGCATAATTGAATAACATCTTCATTTCCTCATGCCCCAATTGAAACTTCTCAAGGAGCCCTGCTTCCTGTTTGTGTGGAATGTATTCAAGAGTGAAATTGGTTGATTCTCATGACTAGTTGTGTATACTTAGTAACACATTTCTAGACCCCTTTAATGAGATAGCTGGAAAAGATATTAAAAGATATTTTTTAATAAGTGTTCTCACTAATATTTCCTCTTTATTCTGGTCTGTCAAAAATATAACTTTAAATCATAGTATTATTTTAACTTTTAAATTTTTCAAATTGAAATATAATTGGATGAGTACCTATTTAAATATCGAACCCTTCAACTGTGTCTCTAATAATGTCCTTCAGTCCTTTATAACCCCATGTATCATGTTGATCAACATTCTGTTTTCATTATCAATAGACATGTTGCTTTATTGTCTCAGGGCCTCTTGGTTTCATTGAACACTCATTGTGGATTCAGGACTCTCTTAATTTTCTTTCAAAATTCTCATAATTTGGGGGCATAAATTTTGGGAGTAAGTGTTGACCTTGAGTTTAAAGTGCAACCTCAGGGATTCTTTAACTGAGATTTTTTTCTCCTTTATGGGCAGGCAGGTCTGATTGTTGGACCATCACTATATACTTCTCGAATAGTGGTCACTGCAAGGATGTATCCACATCATAAATGCAGAACCTGTGAAAGTATTCTTATGTGGAAGCATCTTTGCAGATATAATTAAATAATTAAGAATCTCTAGATGAGACCATCCTGGATTATCTGGTAGTCTCTAACACCAAAGACCAGGATCCTTAAAAGCGGCACAATGATCTTATTGAACCAAAATTAAGATTGCTACCTGCTGACTCTGGGCTCTTCATGCCTTGAATCAACAGACAGAAGAGGAGGCAACACAGGAGAGAAGACCGTGTGAAGACAGAGCCAGAGACTAGAGTAGTGCAGACACAGAGAATGCTGACAGCCACCAGGAGCTGGAAGATGCAAAGAAGGAATCCAGAAAAAGTGTGGCCCTGCAGAAATCTTAATTTTAGACTTCTGGTTGACAAAATTATAAGATAATAAATGTCTGTTGAATTAAGCCACCCAGTTTGTGGCAAGTTATTATGGCGGTCATGAGAAACTTGGTGTACATCTTGTTTAAATCTGCATTTATAAACCAATTTATCTTCCTAAGTTCATTGTCATCAGTAAACTCAGCAGGCTTAAATCTTTTATGATTCAAGTTTGAGTATTGAACTGTAGGCAAATTTTTCTTCTAGTTGTCATGAGCATTCTCAATAGATCCAAACCTCATTCAACACACAAAAGTTGCTATTCATTGAAAATACCCCATGGTTTCCTAATTACATTGTATTCTTTTTATAAATAATGTTCATCCTTTTAGTTCCATCCTGAGTACATATGTCCCACCCAAACTTCGCAATATGAAGAGCTATCTTTCATGACTTAGATCAGAAGCAGAATCTAAAACAAGGATATGTGTACACATGATTTATTAGGGAGATGTTCCCAAGAGAAATCAGTAAGGAAATGGAAGAAACAAGTAACAGAGTGGGGAGAAGCCTTGAAAGAGTGTGATTTAATTCCAAAGTCCTACAGAGGAAAGGCTTCAGAATAGCAGTATACTGGTGTATAAGTTACCCTCAGAATTGTCCTATGGGACAGTGAAGCTAGACTCACTTAATTCCCACACGTGTCAATTACTCTGGCTCACTACATCAACAGGCAAAGAGGCTTCACTGTCCCTTCCAAAGACTAAGAGAGTCCTGAGTAGAGAAGTTGTAGTGCAGGGCAGTGGAAGGAACTGCACATCAAAGCAGGCATCTGCATCACACACTGCACAGTGCTTCAGGTTGAGAGGAATTTCTCATCCCAACTCTCTTCTAACTCCTGTCCTCCTGAGCTTCACCTACAAGTACTATCAGTCACAAAAGTTTATATATTACTTGGAAGGTAATAAATAGGAAGCTTCCAAACTCAGTGTCTGCTCTCTCCACTTCAAGATTTTATTTAAAAGCTGAGGTAATCTTGACTCTCATAAGATATCAGTTTTCTAAGTTCACTCATAGATTTCCTTTTCTCTTACCATGCATGATAAAAAAAAAAAAAAAAGATTGTGCATCTTTTCCTCTATTGAAGGATATTTATTTGTATAGATGCCTTACCTGCTTCTT
>NW_011888783.1:1552944-1556934 GCF_000151845.1 Pteropus vampyrus | reverse complement strand
ATTTAATTAAACTTATATTTTGAGATAATTGAAGAATTACAATCAGGAGATTATAACAGCTAAGAAACAGCTAAGACCCTGAGTATTTCCATTACCATAGGATCCTTCATGTTGTCTTTTTATAGCCACTCTCCTCCCTCCCTTCCTTCCTCGCCCCTTTCGAAACACCTGACAACCACTACTCTATTCTTCATTTATATAATTTTGTCGTTTAAAACATGCTATGTAAATAGAATTGTGGTATGTAACCTTGGAAACTGGCTTTTTTTTTTTTCACTCAGTATTTTTCTCTGGCAATCCACCAGATTTTTACATTTGTCAATAATCTATTCGTTGTTGAGTACAATTTCATGATCTCGCAGTTTGTTTAACCATTCACTGAAAAACATGTGGATTTATTTCCATTTTCGGCCTATTACTAAACAACTGTCTATGTACAGGTTTGTGTGTGAATTCATTTTTATAACTGATATAAATAACCAAGTATGCAGCTGCTGGGCCATATGGCAGTGACAGTGCCCTCTTTTATTTTAACTATTATAATAGTTATACAGTACTCTTTCATTGTGGTTTTAATCTGCAATTCTCTAATGACTAATGATACTGAAAATATTATTTGCTATATGTGTCCCCTTTAGTGAAATGTCTCATATTATTTCACTACTTTCTAATTGGACTTTTTTTCCTGCCGAGTTTTGAGTTGTTTTTTTTTTTTTTTTAATGTATTCTAAATACTAGTTCTTTGTGTGAGATTTGGCTTGCAAATATTTTTGTCCGCTCTGTAGACTACCATTTTATTGTCTTAACAAGTTCTTTCACAGAGCAGAAGTTTTTAATTTGATTAAGTCCAATTTATCCAATTTTCCTTTTATATATTCTGCTTTTGCTGTTGAAGGGGACCAAAGTTTCACCATCCAACAGCTGCCTTTTGGGATATTGATTCTAAGCTAGTTATTAAGAAGCAAAAGACTCAGAAAGAACTTTTGGCCCTCTTCTCCTTGCCTAAGAGATTCGGATGCGAAAACCCGCTTTAGGAAGGCAACCTTATCATAATTGCCTTAGTTTTAGACAGGAAGACTTCAAACTAGCAAAAATCTACCTGCCATATTTGTTTTCTTCTTCCTTAATTACCTGAAAATTACCCTTTTCAGTTTTACAATTTAAAGCCCCATTTCCTTCTTTTCTCCTATGTCCAAAATGTCATATTCACCTGATTTTGCCTCAGTGACTTTGGGAATTTTCATACTTATGAGAATTTCCTGGGCACATGTATTAAAATTTGTTTTTCTCCTGTTAATCTGTCTCTGTTAATTTGATTATTAGCCTAGCTAGCAAAATTTGGAAAATGGGAGGA
This sequence comes from Pteropus vampyrus, assembly GCF_000151845.1. NCBI lineage: Eukaryota > Metazoa > Chordata > Mammalia > Chiroptera > Pteropodidae > Pteropus > Pteropus vampyrus. The sequence continues at coordinate 1,555,580 of NW_011888783.1, read as the reverse complement.
AAAGTATTATTTTTTGAATAGAATATTAGAAATTAAGAATGTTTTGCTTAACGCTAGAGCCCAACTATTCTCTCATTATTTTTCTACGAGTTTTATAATTTTGTTTTACATTTAAATCTATGATTCATTTTAAGTTAATTTTTATATAAGGTATGAGACTTAGGTCAAGGTTCGTATTTTTTCCTATGGATGTCCAGTTGCTACGCCCCTATTTGTTGAAAGGCTGTGTTTCATCTAATTTCTTGTGCACCTGTGAAAACATAATTCTGCTAATTTTTTTTTTTTTTTTTGGAAACTGTTCTGTTTCATTGGTTTATGTGTCTATCCCTCTGCCTATACCACACTGTCTGGATTACTGTAGCTATATAATGAATCATAAAATGAGGTAGCTATTTTCCTCCCACTTTATTCTTCTTTTTCAAAATTGTTTTAGCTATTCTAGTTTATCTTACAATATAAATTTTAGAATAATTTTTCCTATATCTATAGAATTTCTTGCTGAGATACAGATAAAATTTTTGTTAAACTTGTGTATCAACTTGGGGAGACTCCTCCCCTATGTTATATTGAGTGTTCTAATCCATGAGACAGCCAGTCTTTCTATTTACTTAGAAATGAAATTCTTTGATTTCATCAGCATTTTTCAGTTTCCAGCATACAAGTCCTGAACATGTTCTGTTAGATTTGAACCTAAATATTTAATTTATTTTGAGCAATTATAAAAAGTATTGTACTTTTAATTTTGTTGTCTCTATGTTCATTGTTAGTATAGAAATACAATTGATTTTTGTATGTTTATCTTGTCTTCTGTGACCTTCCTGAACTTACTTAGATCTAGGAGTTTTGGGTTTTCTGTAGACTCCTTGGCATTTGCTCCCTAGACAATTACAGCATCTGAAAACAGGTATAGTTTTCTTTCTTTCTTTTAATCTCTATGACTTTTATTTCCTTATTTTGCCTACTGCATGGGCAAATATTGTGTTGAATAAAAGTGGTGAGAGCAGACATACTTGCCTTGTTCATGATCTTAGGGGAAAAGCATTTGGTTTTTCACAGTAAAGTATGTGAGCGGTAGGGTTTTTTGTAGATGCCTTTATCAAGTTGAAGGAGTTCCCCTCTTTTTCCTATTTTTCGGAGAGATTTTATCAAGAACAGCTGTTGGATTCCATTCAGTGTTTTTGTTGGCATTGATTGACATGACGATGTCGTTTTTCTTGTTTTGTTGGTTAATGTGGTAGATTACATTGATTGCTAGTCTTATATCCCTAGAATGAACTCCACTTGACTGCAGTTTATAACTCCTTGTATATATTTCTGAATTCTAATTACTAAATTTTTTAAGAGTTTTTTTTTTTGCCTCTATATTAATGAAGAATAGTGGTCTATATTTCTTTTTTTCATATTTCTGTGGTCTAGTTTTCATATCAGCATAACATTAGTTTTATGAAATAAAATGGAAAATGTTCCCTGTATTCTAGAAAATATTTTGTAGAATTTATATTAATTCTCTTTTAAACATTTGGCAGAATTCTCCAGTCAAACGATTTGGGCTTTATATTTCTATTTTGGGAATTTTAAAATACAGATTCAATTTGCTTAATAGTTACAGGGCTATTCAAATTACATTTTATTAGGGTGGTTGTGTTTTCCAAGGAATTAGTCCCTCTCAATTAAATAGTTAAATTTATGTTGTTTGTAGGGTTTGTTTAACATTCTTTGCTATATGCAAGATTTGTAGTATTGGTTACGTTGTGTTTGGTCTTTTTTCTCTGTCAATCTTGCTGAGGTTTGTCAATTGTATTGATTTAAAAAAAGCTCCCATTTCATTTTTTTTGTTTTTGTTTTTCTATTTTCAATTTAATTGATTTGTGCTGTTATTCTTATTTACTTTTTCTGCTTGTTTTGATGTTTATTTTAATCATCATCTACATAATTGAAGTGGAAACAGTAGATATTACTGAGTCATTTTCTATTTTCTAATGTAAGCATTTAGTGCTATAACAAATTTTGATATGTTATATTTTTATTCAGTTCAATGTTCTTTTTGATTTTCCTTGAAACTTTCTTGATGATCTATGGATTATTTAGAAGTGTGTTTTTTATAAGTGTTAGGAGATTTCTCTGTTACTTTTCTATTATTAATTTCTAGTTTGATTCCCCATTTTTATAATTGCAGTTATTTTAAATATGTTGATGTTTGTTTTAGACCAAGTTATGGTCTATTTTGGTATAAATTCTGTGCACTTGAAAAGAATGCATATTCTGCTCTTTTGAGATGGAATGTTTTATAAATATTAAATCATATTGCTGAGCTCTAGTTGTTTTATCGAGTCCTCTGGTCATTTTATCAATTGTTGAGATAGGGACATTGACATCTCCAAGTTAATTATAGATTTGGATATTTCTACTTTCATATCTGTCAGTTTTTGACTCATATATTTTGCAGTTCTATTGTTTGGTGTCACGCCTTCTTGGAGGATTGATTCTTATCATTACTTAATCAACCCTTCTTTGATAATTTTCTTTGCTCTGAAATCAACTTTATCTGACATCATCTGACATTAATCTGCCACACCTTTTTTCATTGTTTTCATGGTATTTCTTTTTTTATCCTTTTGCATTCAACTTGCCTATAT
>NW_011888783.1:1547669-1550515 GCF_000151845.1 Pteropus vampyrus | reverse complement strand
GTTAGTTCCCTTAGTTTTCTTTTTGCCTCATATATGCCAGGCTTAAAGTTAAAGAAGACGACAACAAGAAAACACCAACAGATGTAGACAAAAAAATGCCCCAACTAAAGCCTGCTGTTTCTAGCCAAAGAACCAGGATATGAATAGTCTAGTAACATAGAAAGCTTTTAGACAGTTCTGCTCTACTCTAGAAAAACCACCAAAAAAAAAAAAAAAAAAAGCAAACAAATTAACAAACAAAAAAGCCTTACTCTACCTATGTATGGAAACGCCAACAGCGGGGCCCTAGAAGGCTGTAAGGAGGATCTCACAATCACCTCCATGCTTCTATTCCCCTAATTTCTCAACTCCAACCCCTTCCATTTTGTCAGTGAAGATTGCCTCCATCCAGAAGCAAGGAGAGATTCTTGTCTCTCCATACTGGAAAAATAACTTTATTTTTAAATATACATAAAGCATCTTAATTAATTAGCAAATATACTTAAGAAATTTAAAACAACTTTAATTCTAATTGTCCTGGAAAATAAATTATAAAGGAAAAAAATGATGGATAGCTATTCTAGAAAAGAAAATACAGTAGCTCTTCAGGAAAAATAAATCAATTTCATTCTAAATAAGGCAGTAATTCATTATGTGTTTTGTGAAATCTTATAATAGTACCATTACTTTGCAAAACAAAATGAATTGGGCATTATTTAAATAAATATAGGAGAATCAAATATATTTAGCAAAAGTAATATCTTGATCAGAGTTACCTGACCTTTTCCTGTTACATTTCTAACTTGCTTCATATTTCTAAGAAGCCAGAGAAAAAGATTGAAAAGCCAGTTTTTGAAATGGTCTGCACATTTCTCTATGATCTCCAATTCATTATAAGCAGATATGTTAGCTATCCATCATTTTCCTAAGATCTGCACACATTTAAATCATGGCAGCTTTAATTTTACTACTGTGAATTCAAAAATGTTCTTTTGAATGCTAGTTATGTCTGTAAGGACACATTCTTAGCAAGAAAAGAGGGCATTTTAAAATTAAATGACATATTCATGGGTCAGCATAATGATTTCTTGCAAGTATAATAAAATCTCTCTGGAACGTCAGTATAAATAGACTGAAGTTACTTGAACTATGGACATAACACATATTCATATGTTCCTCTTTACAGAAAAATGTTTAATTATCTTATGCAAAACATGCAAAAATTTTATTTGTGGCTTGAGAATTATACTTTTTTTAAACCAGAATATTTTTATATCAATTAATTGAAAAATATTCTTTGCTTTTACTATTTTTTCAATATTATTAACAATTATTAAATTAGTTAATATATATAAAATGGAAATTTTACAGAATTAAGATTTTTTTCTGCTTCTTTAATATTTACATTATTTTCCAGTTTATATAATTTGCTAGTTTTAAAAAATCAAGTTTTTTTCATCTAATCATATACTAGCATCTAATAGGTGAATGAGAAAAATAAGTTAAGTAAACTGATTTTTTAAGAAGGCATAATTTTCCACTTTTGAAGCTTAAGAAATTGACACATGAAAAACATAATTTAAAGTATCTGAAAAATAAGATTCTATTCAAAGAACCCTGACTAATTTGAACCTGGAGTGGTTTTTTTGTTGTTTTTTTTGTTTTTTTTTTTTGTTTGTTTGTTTGTTTTTTAAGATATGAAACTACTTAAAGATCTTAAACAAAGATTTATATTTTCTAGGCATTTTACTAGATATGCAAATGTTAATACTGGATTTTTCAAGCAATATATGATTGTCATGTTTTTAATACATTTTGAAAGAAAAAGTGTTTAGAGCAATCAATTCATATGAAAATAAAACTATATTTTTCCAGAGCACAACTATAATTTTGCTATGAATCAACCACAGTAGAATCGTAAAAGCCTCTGAGTAGGTGGATTATGAGCAATAAATCTCCAATATATAAGGATAGTCTTGATAAAATAAATCGATGTAATTTGAGATGCCACTGACCTAGAGGCCAAAAATAGGACCAAGACTAAGCATCGATTTGCAAATATTTTTTAAAGTACTTATGCATTTAGCTGATATGTTGATGTCATAAATACAAGAAAAGATAATGGCAATAAAATTTTTAAGGATCATACTTTACAGAAAGGCCGGGGAACTTTTAAATCCATTAATCATTGAGGTGATGCAAAAGGCTTAGAAGTACACTAGTTCAAGAAAGGCATGCATATTTTCACAACTACTAATGCCCATAATAACCTGCTAAAGTTGCTAATAAAAAACTTACCAAAATAAGCTATAGATGACATACATATAGACACATGCACACACACATACACACACAAATATACACAAATAAGTACTTCAGGTTTTTTAAAACTCATTTTCCCCAAGAAATGTCCTTTTGTAATTTGAAATTCATTTAAAAAATTGGATGAACTTGGTTTATCTCTAATTATGAAAAAAGTCTCTTAAAATTGTTGCTTACCATAGATACCAATGCTTGGTTATAAATGTGTGTGTGAGTGCTGATTCACATGTATCTGAAGTGATTCTTTAATTAAAAAATATTTTGAAAATAACCAAAAAGTTAAATTTTTTAACTCAAATTATTCAGGGTAAATTATACACTATCTTTCACTGTTTAGTTATTTATTCATTTATTTTTATTTAATAAATAAATACAAATATAGTACTATAAGGTGCCCAGTACTGTTCAAATGGTTCACTTCATCTAAACAACTCTGTTAGGTATCATAATTATCCTCATTATAAAGATGAAGAAATTGAGGTATAAAAGAATTTAGTAGCTTATCCAAGATCACACAGCTAATGTGTGGGCCAGTATTTAACCTA
>NW_011888783.1:1541158-1545769 GCF_000151845.1 Pteropus vampyrus | reverse complement strand
CTCCAAACACAATTTTTGGAATATAGTTCTATACTTTACTGAAAATATATTGAATAGAAAATTTATGGACTAGACAACAAATGAAAAGATACCACAATGAAGCATGTATCTGTATCTCTGAAGTATATAATTGATATATTGCCAAGAACTTAAAGAATTGATTATAAACAGAAAGTATGGGCATTCATCCTGTATCTAGAGCATATTAAAGTAATCTATAAATATTATAAAGAATGTTTAAGCCTTTAAGTCTCTTGACATGGTTTAAACTAGCTCTTTGAGTTCCTTTTACCTTACCCTAAACAGTAAATGTAAGATTCTGATATGAGTCTGAAATGAAGTCAAAACAGAAAAAATACAGTTTGTGCTCTTTTACAGGCGTAACATAGATTTTATGGTGTATTAATGAAATAAGACCTTTTTCAAATGAAGAAATTTTAGTCTATTTTATGAAAAATTTCTACACATTGCTATATATACACGTATAGTAAACATTACACACCTAATGTGAATGCTATTAGGTTTTAAGTATTACAGGGCTTAAGAAAATATCTATTGAAGAATATTGATATTCCTAGAGTTGTATTCCTTGAGAAAAATACAATAATGCCAACCAAAGTATTCATGTAATTTAAGCGAACATTTGTATCATGTACATATTCAGCTCTCCAGCAGGTTATTGCTTTTAATTTGGCTTCTTAAAGCCTTTAATAAAGGAGGTTATTATACCCCATTTCTGTGTCTTTTACCAAGATTGACCTATACATGCTATTGACAAATATAAATGAGATGTTTCTCACATTTAGATAACTTTTCATGGTCATTCTGTTGTTTTTTTCAAGCTTCCAACTTGTGGTTTGGCCTCTCATCCTTATTCAGAGCTTACATTTTGATGTGATTGCAGATCACACCTTCTGTTTTTCATAAGCACAAAACATAACTACCCATTTCCTACTTATCCTTTCTAATCTTGGAAGTTGTTAATTTAAAACACAGGTTATAGATAATGTTTTTGTAACTCAGGAAAATAGTTATCTCTCCATAAAATTTGGAAATTAATTATCAAAGAGAAAATCATATCTTGAGTTTATTTTAGATAACATAATCCAAATAAGAAAACTATGAATAATGATCATCAACTCGATTCCAATATTATTTGTTGTTATTGTAATTATATTTGTTTGAGACAGTCATAAAAATGAATCTTAGATATTGTTGACTCATATTTTATTACAATCAACAAAATTAATTGCATCCCTTTATAATGAAAGTATTAGTTTTCTAACACTATTACATTTAAGAGTATCTGAATTCGACTTATTATGGGTCTTAAGAATAGAAATCATGTCAAGTCCATCAATGATACATATCAATAATCACAAATCATTAAATAGTACATAGATTAACACCCTTAGTTTCAAGCTAGTCTCTGCGAATGTCTTAAACCATGGCGTTTCTTTTGTAAAATTGGTCATTTATTGATGTTGAGCTTTCTACAATTTGAAAGGTGTTAATTAATGTTTATTTTTTACTTGGATTTCAAGATTAATTATTGGTTTGTTTGAAACAAAACAAAATAACACAGCTGTCTGATTGCTAAACGCCTATAAGGAGGACATCAGGGTGAACGTAAAAGTAGAAGAGCATAATCTGTTAATTTATGATCCTTAAGGGACATCAACCAGTTGAAATGTTTTAGCTATAACATTTCTGGTAATTACTGTAACTACAGGTATGAGAATGAAATGAAGTCTAGCTATAATTACAGCTCTTCTATGGCACTGTGGCAGGAGATCATATGGCTCCTGAAATGATTACATTTTAAGATTCTTAAATACGTTTGATTTTACATGATGATGAAACTTTGACTCATTTAATTGTGATGAATCTCATATGTATAAAAATAATTATATACGTGTACTAAGATTTAAAACAAACTATGGAGACTGTTCATCTTGTTTAAATTTGATGATAGTAGTTAGTGGAATGATCTCAAATAATAAAGTCAAAATTAATTATTTTTCAATCTTTCTAACTATTCCTTACAAAATTAATATAATTTTCATTTACTTTCCATGATTATGTGGGCCTACTGTGCCTGATTATAGATTTTTATATATACTTGTATATTCAACACTGTTAATTCTGATATGTCTTATTATTTGGCTTATAGATGTTTGATAAATAATATACCGTGAACTGTGGAGAATATAAATTAAATGAAGCCATGATTCCTTGTGAAAATCACATTTTTATTGGGAGAAGTCTCATTTTTGGTATGTACATATAAACTAATATTTGTATCTATTTATACCAAAAAAAATAAAGCAATAGATTAGTGCAAAAAATGTTCTATAGACTACTTAAAACACATTCTGAAAAATGAAGTTTTATATTAGATTTAAAATTTAGATGATATGATTTGGATCTATTAAAACAAGGTATCTTAGAATACATATTCCTTAATTTCCCTAAGCAAAATAATTCAGAATTTAAATAATATATTAGAAGTTAACAGAAAAATAGAAGTGAATATGCTACTTGCACAAAATATTGAATGTTTATCATTATGAATTAACTCTCAATTTCCAAAGGTGTTAATAAACTTCTCATGGTACCTACTATGTACCTCAAAAGAACTTGTGTGTTCATTATTTGGTGATGATTATGATCATGATCAAGCTTACTGAAGTTATTACTCTATCTTAATGACATAAAAGAATAAGAATTGGAATAATGCGTATTAATGCATTGACACATTGCCAAGTGCCTAACTTATATCAAGGGAGCAGTTTACAAATGGTGAGCATCTGGATGGTTGCATATTAAGCTCCCTTAAGTGGATATTTTCTTGCTTGTGTTACTCAGAATCACTTTTTAAGACATGACATCTGCTTTCTAACAGTTCTCAAAACTAAAGACCAACACAGTATTGACACAATCTATGTTATAATGAAGCACAAATAAATTAGAAAATCTTGTAATCTCAAATTGGAAAATAAACACAATATAGAATAGCCATCATATTTTATATTACTATTGTACATACACACACACACACACACACACACACACACACACATACACACACACGTATATATCTGAACCTGATTTACTATAAAGTTCTTTTTTAAAAAAGAAACAATTATACTGTTCATTACCAGCCAGGAAAATTGAATATAGTAGGAGTTGTGAGATCTGCACAAGAGCATTTTCTGGCCTTTAGAGATATATATTTTTATTCCATATTTCATCTTTATTTGACCAGATGATGAACTTCATGCCTATAATGTAATGAACTTATTCAATTTCTCTACCTAATGGCCACAATTCCTTATATGTCCCATAGGCCTCTCAAAACAACTATCAAAAGGCACACATAGGATATTTCTCACATTTCCTCTTCCAATATATGCATTTATTCAATAGTATATCTGTTTACATTTATATACATCTCTCCAATTCAGATAATCAGTCTCTCATCTTCCTTTCCTCTACTCTTTCTCCTCTCCTCTCATTTACAATCAACCTCTACTACCCTGTCATTTACAAGAAACAGACAATTATCTTTTTACAAAAAATCTTTTATTATCTGGCTCTTGTAAATCTATGCATATTTATCACTGTTCCATTTTCCATTTCTGCACTATACACTTCTATGATTCCCTGAATTTGTCTTTTCTTACTTTTGCAAGTTACTGTTCACTCTCTTTTGCCAATTTTGCTGCTATCTCTGTCTGGTAAACTCCTGTTTTTCTTTAAGACATTATTTAAATACTTCCTTTTCTGTAAAGCCCTCCTTGATACCTCCAAGTTTAGTTTATTGCACTTCTCTATGTTCTCTGAGCATTTCGTGTATTACTTAATAGGAATATCAGTATTAAGTATCAGTTATTTTCCTGTAATTTATATCTTTTTTTATCTTGTGTATGCCTTGAAGCAGGTTGAGTATCTTTTATATTTTAAAGATATCCAATTCCTTGTATTTTTATAGGCTTTATTAAATATTTGCTTGAAAGGAGAATATTTTGAATCAAAAGTAGAGGACTCAAACATGGCATAGAAATTGACAAATTAAATAGGATGATTCAGTCAGTTTCAAGCCACTGCCCAACCACTAAGCCAGATTTACATAGCTTAAAATCTTATGTTTGCTAAATACTTCAAGAAGCCAACTTTCTATATCAGTCTGTGTAGGCTACACTGTGGTTATAGATATACCATATAAGACTCCAAATTGCAATGAATTAGCACCACAAAAGATTATTTCTTACTCAGATCAAGTTAGATGTGGGTCCGCTGGGATTCTTCTGACTTTGCTCAGGGTCTAGGCTTCCGCCATTTTGGTGCTGTCGACTCAATATTTGACTTCCAGGTTTACAATGATAAGATCATTATCCAATTTTATACATGAAAAAGACAGAGATTTTATAGATTCCCTTTGACCACTCATTAATAAGTGGGAACCCATATAGTTTAGCTTCAATTCAAATGCTTAACCACTATATTACATTGCCAACCAAAATAATACATATTAAAAGACTATTTCCTGGCACATGGCAAGTTCTCAATATCTTATTCCTTCCCATTTTATCTACCAGACTGAAAGCC
>NW_011888783.1:1489065-1540258 GCF_000151845.1 Pteropus vampyrus | reverse complement strand
TTAGAATTTTTTTCTCATTTGGAAACATGGGGAAACTAATAAATACACAATGTGGATTAATGAAATACTGTATGTAAACCACAGAACATATTTCTGGCATGTATTAGTAAATAAAAATATAGTTATTTTTATAATTATGTGATAATAAATTATTCCTAGCACCAGTTGTTTTTTTGGGTAATTTTAAATATTTTTACTTCATCTTTTGCTTATGAACACAATCTGGTCTATCTTTGCTTTTAAAAGAAACAATGAAACAAAGATGATGCTTCCTCCTGAATAATCACCAATCTTATTTTCTCTCAGCACCACTTATAATTTTTTTCCTTATTCCTCTTGACTTGCTATTTAATTGTATAGTTAGCTAGAAGCTAAAAGTAAAGAAGGAAACATGGGTTTAAAATAAGAAAAAGGACTGAGGAAGCTTGCTATATGTTCACTGCTACAGATACATTTAACATTGCTTGATTTTTTTTAAAGTTGTGGAAAATATTAAATGTTTATTATGAAATCAAAATACACTCAAACAGAAGGAAGAAAAGGCATTGAAATTGAAATTGATATTGGATTTTATTTAACATTTTTTTCTTTTTATTTTTAAATGTGAAATTTTAGGACCATATAACAGAATATATTCTTATAATTTACCTAAGTGGTGACTGACTCTAGGTTGCCAGGTATGCAGTTTACTGTGTGAAAAAAATATTCATAAATAGGTAACAGTTTTTCCAAATGAAAAGACTTTTATCATAGGAAAAGTTACAAAATTATAGACAAAATGTTATTAATCAATTCAGTGTTGAAAAAAAAAATCTGAAATTGATTAACTGTTATTGCAAACAGTAAGAGAATATGATCTATACTTTTGAAATTACTCTTAAATTCTAATTTCTCATGAATATGTAGATAAATAATAAGCAGCTATGTGAAATATTCAGTACTAATGAACTTGATTTGCCCTATGCAAAGTTTATTTGCAGGTATATAGTTCAGTGAGTTAATGTACAGAAGGCTATATTTAGAATTCTCAATAGAACTTTAGAATTTGGAAACCACTAGCATTATCCTTTTTTCAGTATGTTTATTATATAAACTTCCTGGGCATAACTGAAAAATAAATTACTTTAGGATGAAACTTGACATCCAAGAACCTGGCTCATGGATTGGGAGGAACACTAAAATTTCACTAGTATAAAAGAAAAAGTCAGTTTTAATTTGATATTTCATCATGGTGGTGGATTTTTTTAATCCACTGGTAAGTTGCCTTTTTGCAGAGTTTGGCTATTATGATTTTAGAGTCCAAGTCTTTTTTGCCAATAAGAAATAAAATATCCTAGTTTGGTTTTAGAATCAAAGTAAAGCAATCATGTCTTTAATCTCAAAATATGGAACACTATTTAATCATGTCTTATATCTGTTTGAGAGATGTAATAATAACAATGACACCAAGGGGATCCACTCAACCATTAAAAGATCAATGAAAACAGCAACACAAAAGATAATAAGGACAGTTTTATGTATAAAGAAGAATTTATTGGTTTTCTAGGTTGGGATCTGGGCCAGAAAAAAAAAAAAAAGAAAAGAAACTAAAGACTAGCTAGGGGCAGCAAGTGTGATTTAATATATTCCTGGCAGAACACATAAGAGAATACTCAAATGCAATTACAGGAGATGTCATTTCTTGTGAATCAGTTGGCAGAATCCATTTATAAAGCAGCTGAAATTTTTTTCCACAAAAAATGTTTCTGTTTGGCACTATCATAAATAACAAATAAAGATTAAAGAATCAAAAAAATTAACCTTTGATGGCAAGAACATTTTTGAAATTTCGAACTTTGTCCAAATTAATTATGTTTTTACTTGGAGAAGACTGGAGGAATGATTGTGAAAAAAATTATTTTTTCCCTAAGAAATGAGTAACACTCCTTTCATCAGACTTGAGCAATTTATTCAATAGTATATTTGAAATATTTCAATTTTAAATTTGTTGTAAACTAGTTAATTAATTAATTGGATTCAAGTCTAAGTTTATCCATGCAGAGCAAAGGGAGAAATGTAGATAAATCTGTACTTCTGGTTAAAAATTAAGTACTTTCACTTGAATAATCAGATTATTGAGTGTATACTACTTTTGTCTTGAACAATTCAGCTCTTGAAATTTTTTTTTTTAAGGAAGAAATTTAGTGAAGCAGTTAGAGACATGTTTGTGATCAACAATCTATTTACAATCCTGGAAAAGGATGAAAATAGAAAAATATTTCAGACCAATATCAAATTTGTGAAGAGAAATCTTGGAAGCAAAACATTGAATGAACAGTAGATAGTAAATATATAAGAAAATTGTGTTTATAACTTATGCTTTGGTTACTAAAATTAAAGTTAAGCAAAAATGGTTCAATGATATGAGAATTATTTCAATAAATTTTCAGGAAAAAATGTATGATCACAACTAATTAGGTAAAATAATTAAGTGCAATTTCTAAAAATGATAATGAAACTGTTCCTGAAAGCCAACTAAATCTCAGAAGTTTCCTGAGTACTTAAAATGAGGAGATTTACTATAAATTATATTTATTATGAATTTTATTAATATGTTTTACCTCAGGCAAAACATACCATGTATTAGATATCTTAAACCACAGAAATTTATTTCTTTCAATTCTGGAAGCTGGATATCTGAGGTCAGGGTGCCAGCATGAAAGGTTTTGTTACAAGCTCTCTTCTTGGCTTACACATGTCAGAGAGAGACCAAGTTTTCTGATATCTCTTATAAAGGCACTGATCCCAACATTAGGGTCCCACAGTCATGTCCCCATATAATCCAGTTACCTCAGCAAAGGCTCATTTCTAAATACCATCGTGGAGGGCAGGTAAGCAAGGCTTTAATATATCAGTTTGGGGAAAACACACATTCAGTCCATAACATTATAATTGCACCCCTTTGAGCACATGGAGTATTGAAAAAGGAATCATTCACTTAATATTAAGAGGCATTTCTAATTTATACATAGTATTTTGCATTAAAGTTAATCTGTAATGAAGGAACAGTCAGGGAAAAGCAAAGATATCGATGGGTGGTATTTCTGCAAAGGAAGAAGTGCTATTTGGTTGGTTCCATTATAAAAATGTGTTATTTTTAAGTAGAACTTGACTTCATAGAACAACATATTAGACACGTTTGCTATCTGTTATAAAAATAATTGTCCTATATTAAAAACATATTTTCCTTAGTGGTAAATTGGTACTTACAACATTTTCTTTAGTTAAAAAATAATCTCATCAGCAAATCCTGTGAGGCCACATGTTATGACAGGGTTAAACATATTTGTGAAAGAGATAATGCCAGTTTTGTTTTTACCAGAAAAAAAACTATAAATCTATTACATATTTAGTATTTTATTATCAGTAATTAAGATATATATTCTGATTATTAGAAAGGCATTTTCTTTGAACATTTACATAATGAATGCTTTAACTTTAGGTCAGCATTGTCTAATAGAAATGTAATGAAACCACATATGTAATTTTAAATTTTCGAAATACTATATTTTTTAAAAGGCAATAAAGGAGGTGGAATTTTAATAATATATTTTATTTAACCAAAATACAGTGTCTATTTTACACTTATAGCACATTTCAAAGGCTCAATAGCTACATTTGACTAGTGGCTACTGTATTAGATATTGGTCTAGACTTTTCATTTAAAGATATATATCCTTTTAAATTTATATAATCCCATAAATTACAAGCTGGAGCCAAAATATGCAATTCCAATAACTTAAATAAATACAGCATTTTTTTCAGATTTAATAATATACAATAAAAGTCACAAAACTGAACTTACATGGGAAAATGTGGAAAACACAAATTCTGAAGAAAATACAGGATTTATCTGTATAGTCTAGGATGCTATGGTCATATATTATTTTGTGTGATTACCCACCAAGCTATGCTAATAGATTCTAAGATCTGCACCAAATGCTGTTATTGCCATTGTAAGGAGTGAGATAATCAAAGATCACCTCTTAGCAGGTTCAATGATTTGAGCCGCCAGAGGGAATTTTGTTGCATTACATTAAACACACTGACATAGATTCCTCTAAAGACTGAACATACTCAAATCTATTGGGAAGATTAAAGCATCAGTAAATTATGGTTAGTTTGGGTAAAACCTAGTGGGATTTGGCAGGAGCAGATTGGGCAAAGGGTGTGTAAATTGAGTCTGTATACCATATCTTTCAGCCATGAAAGAAAGTTACATTTTACCTAATTGCATAATTCTTTGTCTAGTGTTGAGTATACTCCATAGTAATAATGACTTTGATATAAATGATGAAATTTAAAAGAATGCAATGATTTAGTTGTTTTCACTTTGAGCTTATTTCTTCATAGTTAACAAATTCACTATAATTCTACTGTTGGCTGGAGGTCTCAGTTCTTTGCTTTTCGGGACTCTCCGTTGGGCTGCTCATAACGTGGCTTGTCCAAGATCATCTAACAGGCCAACAGAAAGCCATAAATTTTTATAACCTAATCTTGAAAGTAAGATACCATCACTCATGCACTATTCTATTGTTCACACAGAACAATTCTGTCTAGTACAACATAGGAGGGAACTACAGTATGTAAAGTATAACATACTTTACGGGTTTATTGGCGGCAAATTTATTGGAGGCCATATTGAAAACTGACCACCATACTGATATTACCTTATTCTATTCTATCTTCTAACATTTGGCCTTTAGAACAGTGGAATGACCTTTAGAAGAATTAATTATGTCTCCAGGTGGCTAGCAATACATTGGAAAAAGAGGAGAAAAGATCTTAGAACTACCTAAACTATTTATAACCATAGTAGTGCTACTGATATTACTAATAAAAATAATAACAAAGACAGGTGATATTTTTGATTGCTTACTATTTTCAAATAATAATAAAACAACTGTAGGTTATAAGTCTTGTCATTTCTTCATCTCTTATTATTTCCTCATTTCTTCATTATACTGATAAGGAAATTAAAATCTTAGAAAGTTTAAAAAATGTGTTGAACCCACATCTCAATGACTTCAGGGCTCCAACTTCAATTTCCTATACCACCCCATTTTTAACAATATATAGGGGTTTGTGATTTGCAAATTGCTTAAAATAAATTGCTTGATCATTACAATGTAGTCATGAGCAAATATGAGGGATAATTATTATTATTTTATAGCTAAGAAGCCTTAGTCATAAAGAAATAATCGTTAACCTCCTTCCCCAAATGCATGGCTTATAAGTGACAAAGCCACTAATGTAAAACCCTAATATACTGACTATTTTATCTGAATAATATTTCCAAAAGCATTTTTTAAAGATGTTAAATTATTAAAAATAATAATCCACAATTTAAATTCAGATTTTTGGGGAGTGAGGGAGATTTCTATAAAGAGTTAAAAATTCGATATTTATCTTAACATTTTTTGTAGAGTTTGGAGTATATAAAATTGAAGTACGATATGAAAAAAGGAACTTAAACCTAAGGCCTCTTAGTATGACCTTCAATCTCAGCTTCTGATTCACTACTGTAAATACATTTACTTAAGTTTTTTAAGCTCTCTATGTTGCTATTTTTATGTTATATAAGTAAAAATTACATTAATTTTATATTTTTAAAATAATTTTGATTAATTTAATTGGCTTATACTTGAGGTCAAATTTATATCCAATAAAAGTAATTTTAAATGTGCAACTTGATAAGTTCTGAAAAATAGATGCAGTCATGTAACTACCAACATAATCATTATATATAGAATATTTTTTACCTCGAAGTATTCCCCCTGACCCTTTGGAATCAAATCACTCCTTGACGTCTAGCCTCTGGACACCAATGCTTTTTGTCCCTCTAGTTTTACCTTTATTAAAATACCGTATAAATGAAATCAAAGATTATGTGTTCTTTTGTGTTTGGTTTCTTCTACAGCATATGCTTTTGAGATTCATCCATGTTTTATGTATCAGCAGTTTACTTTCATTGCTCAGTAATACCCTAATATATGGCTGAACCAAAATACATTAATCTGTGCACCAAATGATGAAAATACATGTGGTTCTGATTTTTAGGTTTAACATAAGAAGTCTATAAACATCAGCCTACATGTGTTTTGTTTTGTTTTATTTTTAAATGAGCATGTATTTTTGTTTCCCTTGCTAGATACCTAGAAGTGGGTTTGCTGAGACATATGGTAAGTGACTGTTTAACCTTATTATAAACTACAAAACTTTTTGTAAATGGATATAATATTTTACATTCCCACCATAAATATATATAAGTTCCAGTTGCTCCCAATCCTTGCCAATGTTATTTATTGTCGGTTTTTTTAATGTTAGCCTTTCTAAGTGTTGTGGAATCATATTATTGTAGTTTTAATTTACTTCATTTATTGTGTTTAATAGTTAATCTTCTGTAGTGTTTATTCAAATTCTTTGCCCATTTTTTTGAAAGGTGGAGTCAAGTTGTTTTCTTATTATTGAACTGTAAGAGTTCTTCATGTATTGTGAATAAGACCAATTATCTGATATATGTTTTGTAAATATTTTCTTTGCAGCCAATGGCTTGCTAATTTATTTTAACACTATTTTTGGAAGAATGTTTTTTTATGAAGTACAATTTATTATTTTAGTTGAGTGTTTTTTTTTTTTTTTTTCTGTTCTATCAATGGAAGCTTTGTTTGAATACTTTATTAACGGTATTATTTTCCCTGTGAACATATTTTTCTTTTGCTACTTTTAAGAATATTTTTTATCTGACTGGTTTACAGCAATTTGATTATGATGAGCCTGAGAATATGTATACACACACACACACACACACACACACACATGCACATATATACATATGTACGTATGTGTGTGTGTGTGTGTGTGTGTGTGTGTGTATGGGTTTTTTTTTTTCTATTTTTCTTCTGTTTAGTTTCAAGAATCTGTGTATTTAGTTTTCAGCATATTTGGACAATATTTGGCCATTATTTCTTCAAATGTTATTTTTCAAATTTCTCACCTATTTCAGGGACACCATTTATATATATTTTAAATTATGTGATATCTTCCCAAAGGCCACTGATGCTACTTTTTTTTTCCCAATCTTTTTTTTCCTCTGCACTTTGTTAAGTTTCTATTTTTCTATCTTCAAATATGTTTATATTGTTTTCTGCACTGTCTAATGTGTTTTGTTTTAGATATTGGATTTTTATCTCTGGGTGTCTCATTTGTGTCCTTTAAATTTTCCTTTTCTTTCTTTAGAATACTCATGTTCTCTACTTTCTTGAACATGTACAACATATTTATAATAGCTATTTTACATTTTATTTTATACTTAGGTCTGACAGTTTTATTATTTCTGTCATTTCTGGATCTGTTCCTATTAACTGATTTTTCTCCTAGTAGTCATTTTTTCCTGCTTTGTTGCATGTCTGGTAATTTTGGTATGGATTACAAATATTGTGAATTTTGCATTTTGGGGTGGTGGATTTTGTAAATAATAATATTCCTTCAATAATATTGGATTATATTTCTTGATTGCAGTTAATTTACTTAGAATACCTATAAGAATAATAAGGCATTTCCACCCTTGGGATCTTAGAGTTTATCAAATCAGCTATATATTACTAGCTATTTCCATTCTTTCTGGACACATGAAAATTCTCTAGCCTGAATGGAGAACCTAGAATTGTTCTTTCTATTTATTTCTAGGGATTCCTTCTCCAGACCGAAATAGTATTTTTTTTTTTTTTCATACATACACACATCTATAATGATGAGACTGCTCTGCAAATCTCCAGAGCCCTCTTCAGTTAGTCTCCTTCTCTTTGGTACCCGATCTCACAATCATTAACTTTTTGACCTCTCTTACTTTTTGACTCAAATTTCTCAACTTATGAACTCCTCCAAATCTGTTTGGGTTCCCCTCCTTGTATTTTCCTTAGAAATGGCCTCTCAAGTCAACAAATTGTTGCAATTTGGAGGCTCTGTTTTGTTGTTTTGGGAAGCACAGTTCCGAACTGCTTTTGTCTAGTACTTACAGCTATTGACTTGTATGTTTTATATAGTTTTCTAATTGTTTAAGACAGAGGGCAAATCTAGTTGTATTACTATATCTTATTCAGAAGTAGAAGATTCCATGATTTGGTTTTAAATAAAGTTGAGAGAAAGAAAAGACACCAATGTCTAGGAATTCCTCAACAGGACTTCTGGAACCATATTCTAGTAATGTTATCAACCAGTTAGTAAGTGATCCAAGTAATAAAGTTTTATAAGTTTAGCAATGTCTACAATCTTTAAATATCTAATGATGGTATATATTTTTAGATTATGTAAGCTCTTATTCAACTATTTTTAAATTAGTTCTTACTTTTAAAAATACAAAAAGCCCAAATATCTAAAAAAATGTTTTAGTATATTATTTATTTATAAACTTTTTTTAAATCCAGTGTTGTGATGATGAAAATACTCTGCATTAGTTATGTATCTTTGAGTGATGTGTGACTGTAGGCTAAAATTATCCAGGGGTTTAATCACATCACCATGACCTCAACCATCCCTCCCCTCATTTCATTTATTTCCTCTATTTTAATTTCATTCTCAGGCAAACTCTCCCAAGAGATGTCAAAACAATTGCTGAATGCCGCAAATTACAAGACAAAAACCCTAGGTGCACTTGATGTTAATAATAAAATAAAACTGAAAAAATCTATAAGAATTAAAACCAATTAGGGAAAATTCCAAAGCTTACTCCAATCAGGCCATCAAATATCTAGTTACTTTAGACAATGCGATAAGCCTGGATCATGGTCTTATGCATAGAGCTAAGAGTGGGGTAATTCCCATTTGAACTATATAGAATGTGTGGGAAAAGGGTCAACTAAGTAAAAAACCATAAATAAAAAATTAAATAATATTTTTAATAAAGAATAGAATTCTGATTGAAGAAGTGGAAATAATTAGATGGGCAGACAAAAATGCATCAAATGTTCACTAACCACATTTAAACATAAATAGCTGCTTTTATAGCATGAATAATCTTCAGTGGTTTTCTATCATATACCAAAGGATAAAAATACCAACAGCATTGAATTTCATATAAGGTTATTCACAACCTGGCCTTGGCTATCTTTCTATTCTTATCTGTTATGACTCTCACAAATCTGCAGTTCCTAAATATATCCTCACCTTTTTCTGCAATCAAATCCTATTCATCTCTAAGGTTTCAGAAAGTACTCACTAGCCTGGAAGCATCTTGAAGATACGGGTATCAACTTCATAAAATGAGTCCAATAAATAGGTAACTGATATTATAGGAATTCTTATATTTATATTTATATTTGAATTTATTCAGAATCATTGTCTATATAAAGTGGCATAAAACAAAATATTTTCATATGATTTAAGAAAATAATCTGAGTTCAATAATAGATCATTTATAGGTGTTATAATATGGGGTAGTGGAAAAAAATGGCAGGTAGGGAAATAACCAGTAGTGTATTTTAGCCAACAGGAAACCAGATTTATAGGCATGAAAGTGTAAGAGAAGTTATTGATTCTGACAGTAAATACTTTAGAATGTTCAATGTTTGGAACCTTGAAGGAAATGAAACTAGGGAGGGAAAAAAAGCCAGAACTTTAAAAGCATTGCATTCAGTGTTTTTTTCTGTAGACATGAATGCCATTGAAATTTACTTATTCCATAAACACTACATTTATTTTTAATATACTCAATTATAAGGAAATATAAATAGTATAATACCTACCTAAAGAGAATAAAAAAAAGTTATAAATAAAAATGCAGCAATATGTAGTTGTAGATATTTCTAAAATATAGATCATTAATAACATAGAAAGCAAGCCACTACACATGAAAATTGAGAGAATATATCCAGCATATAGCTATAAACATATTATGTTTTTATAATTATAGCTAGTTTTTTATTTAAGCATAGCAAGTAACTCAAATGAAATTCAAGCATACTTGACTTTTGTGAATTATATCCCATAATAATTCTACATGTACCTTTTGAAAAGTCAAGTGTGTGCTGATTATATTTTGGAAAACTAGTCAAATATTTATGATTGAGAGGTTAACAAACTAAGAAAATGATGAAATATCTAAAAATTTAACCTATGATTTACCTACATTTTGAGTATTATTAAATATAAGCACTCATGATTTAGGAGCACATTGAAATTATAGGATATTATAAAGCCAAATAATTTAGTATCAAAGATTTTTAGTATAAAAGCGAGACTCAAATTTATCTCTAAAAGGCTTGAGAAAATCACATATAAGTAAGGAAATGTAAAAGTATAAAATTTTTTAATAGGTAAGAATAACTAAAAAAACCCCATTTACTCACAATGGTGAATTGAAAAAATAATGTTAGTTAAGAAACAAATTATATTTCTCTAAATGATTTTTTTTTACATTCTGATATTTTAGAGCCAATTTTATGATTCAAATATGGACACTATTTTAGTATTATTTACAGATAGCATTTATTCCTCTTTATAGCACCTAACATAGTGCCCAACACATTCTAGGATCTCATTAAATTTATATTTTGATATAGTTTTGTGTTTTTAGAAATTTGTAGCAATAAGTCATCACAATATCTACATATATTTGGAACATGGGAATATACACATCTAATTAACCTAAATATTACTTAGTCCACTAACTATACTTGATGCACACTCAAATGCATTAACTTCTTAAAATAATTTCACAAATTCAAATATCCCCTACCAACAATTCCTAATTCTCAGGGCTCAGAATATTTGATCTAAGTCCTCTTAAAAAAAAGAGTCCTCTTTTTAAGAAAGTGAGGCTGAAAATAGTTGACCAAATGGCTGTGCGGATACTGCATAATTTGAACTAGTACCAAGATCTCTTAACTTCTAGTTCTTACTCTTTTTGTTACACCATCACACCAGGATGTATTTTTTTTTGGGGGGGGGGCACATATTTTAGAAGCACAGTATTTAATAAGTATTCATTAGGATTGAGGTTCCTTGTTTGGAGTATATCGGCCAAAGATAAAATTCATCTGTTTAAGCTCTAGTGTTAGGACACCTGAGAGACAAAATTGCTGTTATTATAGAGTCCAAATAAAATGGCATTTATTTAGTCATCCATTAATTTGTTAGACAAATATTTATTAAATACCAACTATGTGTTAGATATTATTCTAGGGACTGTAAATATAGATGTTAATAAAATTCCTTCCCTCATTAAGCTAGACAGGGTAAGACAGACAGTAAACACATAGCTTATTAGATGGCAATAAGTGCTATAGAAAAAAAATACAGCTGAAAAATTTGACAGGCAATACCATGATAGTATAATTTTAATTAAGGAGGACAGAAATACTGCTTCTCTAAAAAGTTGATATTTAAATAAAGGCTTGCATAAGGTGAGAAAGTAAGCTGTGTGTTTTTGGGGGAAAGAGTATTCTAGAGAGAATATCAAGAGTACATGCCTTGAAGTAGAACAATTTTATAAGAAACAAGAAAGGGAACTTGGGTGTTGTAGACTAAGTGAAGGAAAAAGATATTAAGAGAGGAGGACAGAGAAATAAGATAGAGCCAGGCCTTTCAGGGATTCTACACCCCACTAATTTTTTTTTTTTTTTTTTTTTTTTACTGTAATTTTACTCCAAATGAGACAGGAAGGCATTGGAGAATTTCGAAGAGAGAGTTGATATGATTTGATAGGCATTTTAATAGGATTTACCTTATGCGTTCTGTTGAGGATCAAAAGAAGAAATAGTTAAGAGAGAATGTTATCATCCTTCCTGCCCAATTGCACTGTGAAGGATGATAGTCCTACAGAGAATCAGAGAAGTTGGTAAACAGTGTTAGGAGTGTGTGCTCAGTGTTCTTCTGTAAATATTCTTATCAGACACTGCTTTCTGTGACAAAAATAACATCTGATAATATACATCAAATCTTTTACTGATTATACTATATTAGCTTAGGCGAATTTTAAAGATTTTCAGTGTAAATGTATGCTTACATTCATATTATAAATTGAGTGCGAAACAAAATGTCTTGTGCCATTGCTTTATGGATCTATAGATGCCATGGAAGTGTATTTTAATAAACTTTTTAGTGATTAACATGTTTTTTCTTAATTTATCAGAATTTTTGGTCTTTTTTGTTGTTGTTATTTACACAAATAAGCACTTCATTTAGAATATAAATGCAGGAAATTCCTTAATATACATTTTATTCCAGGCTCAAACCTATATGAAATGAGGACTACTAACTGAAAAATGACATATTTATAATAAAAAATTTTTGTTTAATAAAATGGTATTCTGAGAAACTGAATATTCAGGGCACACTACATATAAACATGGGTTTTGCTGGCCCATTTTGGACTCCAGAAAACAATTTAGGAACTTTTTCTGCTTTGAATGGAGGAGGTGTTCTTGTCCTAGGGACAGGGAGAACAAGACCAGGCTTTAGATCAAAGCAATTTTCTCTAGTTCCCCTGTTTAACAGTAGCCTACACTTGCCTCCTCAGTTAAAAGAAACACCACATTTTCATTCCAGTTTGCATTTATAGTTTATTTTTTAAATCATATCTAGTTAATGATTCTGTCTCTGATTGTTGCTTGCCAGACCGGGATCTTATAACTAATATTTGTATCAGGAAGCTCTGGTATTTTAAACATGTACAAAAAAAAAAAAAAAAATGCAGTAGCATGATACAGCTTAAAAGATTAGCATAGTCCTTTTCCATGGGGGAATTTTACTTTGCCTGGATTCTGGGGACTTAAAAAGGAGTCACTTGAGTGTAAAAGAACCAGGCTTATCAGATGCTGGTTTATGTCACCAAAGAGACAAGATCTTTGTCAGGCTAGTAAAAAATTCAAGTCCTTTTGGGCCTGTGGCCGATCAGAGTGGTGCAAGGATTTAATGGTCTGATATGCAGTAAAGGATGATGGATTTAAACATATTTATGGAAGAATTGTGGTGACTAATCGAATTAAAAAAGATGGGAATGCAGAATGATTGACATGAAAACATAGTTACAAATTAGCAGTGGTATGTAATTTATTTTCTCAATAGAGACAATTTTCTCATGAAAATGCTTTATTATCGCATTATATGTACTAAAATATGTTAGTACATACTAAAGTCATAGGTAATTTACTGGTAAGAGTTTATTCTATTTATCTTAAATGCTGAAATATCACCCTATAAATTTCATTCATCTGGTCACTTATCTCTCATCTTTATTAATAATCTAATAATCTGTTCTATTACATATGTCTTATTTTCTTGTCTTAATCAATTCTCTTTTTATCCTGAGAATCTATTTATCATTTAATTGAAAGGAATAAATAGAAATTCAGAAGATATGTGTATTTAACTTTCTATAAAAAGCTAATTCTAGTTATTAAAATAAAATGATATAGAAGATATCAGAGAAAGTGAACATTTATATTGGTGGCAATTGCAGAATTATTTTAAATAAAATTAATAAAGAAACAAGTATCCTGCATCTGCTCATTTTAACCCTTGT
Source organism: Pteropus vampyrus (assembly GCF_000151845.1). Lineage (NCBI taxonomy): Eukaryota > Metazoa > Chordata > Mammalia > Chiroptera > Pteropodidae > Pteropus > Pteropus vampyrus. The sequence goes on along the minus strand of NW_011888783.1, from coordinate 1,526,697 downwards.
TTGTTTTAAAAGAAAATGATAGCTATTTAAATGCTGTTAGGTCACTGAGTACACTGAAAACAGGGGTCAATGGAGAGCAAACAGCAATTCATTTTTAGATCAAGGTTCTAACACTAGGGAATGTTCCAAGAAGTATTTCATTTTCAAATGAATTCCTTCCACTTGGAGCCAAAGGTCAGCAAGCTAGCATTAGTTAAAGAGGTCTCAGCTGCATCAAAGTTAAATAACAACCAAAAGTCACCCACAGCAGTGTCTCTCTAAACCATAGACGTGTCCCCAAGGACTGCAGACCAAAGAAGAAAACAGAGATTTGTTAAAGGTGCTCACAATAAATGCTGTGATCAGCAAGCATCTTGGGCTTAGAGCTGAGGATAAGAAGCTTTTTTGTTCTCTACACAGAGAACAAAAAAGCACAGCTGCCTGTTGAAGTAAATGTATGTATTCGGAATTGATCAATCTATATATCACAACAAGGCCTATTATAGTAATGTTTAGAATCTAGATATTTCACAGTTAACATAAGAAACTTTATATTCTTTTAAAATGTCTATTGTCATGATATAATAATCAGCCCAATGCACAGATCGCCTTTCAGATGAGTTTTTTATAAGAAGTGAAAAGCCTTTCAGTGAAAGACTTTCACATATCGTTGAAAACATTGATACAACGGCCGAGGTTGGTACTCTCAGAGAACTAAATATTGATTTCTCTCCTACATCTTTTACCAATGGCAGGTAACTGCCTTTATTTCTCTGAATATTTTGTTTTACGATTGATGGATTCTGTTAGCATTGCATTTTTATTTTTTCATTGTTCTCAAAAAAAGCATTTGTTTCTTTTTATTTTATCTTTTTTTTTTTTTTTTGTGAGCAACAAGACAGGAAAGTAAGGCTGAAATTAATGTAGCACTTCTTGTACCATAGCTCCATTACCAAGTATGGTTTACCTAATTTTGGCCTTACTATCACTCACTGTTTTTGCAGGAATTTATTGAAAATTTGGCTGCTGTTCTATTTCATTCTTTTTAGCAAATCAAACTGCAAAATTATATGAGTTAATGCAATGATTAATTGGAACCAGGAACTGCTCAAAATATTTCCCATTCTTGCTTTGATTACTGACAATTGTTACGTGGTGCTTTGTGTAGGCAGGTGTTGTAACTATATTTAATGTTAACCATCTTTGACACATTAGCCAATGTAGTCCAATATATGCATGGACATTGACTTGATCTATTGACTTTTATTTCCTCATCACCTTGTATACAAATCTGTCTGAATAATTCAGAATAAATGTAAAACAATATTGATCTAATTCACCAGAATTATTAATTTATATGTCAAGTGGATGAATTCAGGAATCCATCCAACTGCAAAATGACCCAAAGAAATTACACAACACAAAAAAAATCAATATGTTGTTATGAAAATATTTTTTTAAGTCTCCAGCTTTAACAATTTGAAGGAGAGACATATAAAAGGTATTTATGAAAAAGGTATCTCATATTTATATATTTATGATATTGTTATTTATCTTAACCCTTCTCTAAATAAAGCTACTTGAAGACTATTCCAAAAATTAGCACCGGTAAAAATGTGTTTATATATTTAATAATGCTTGGATGGTTTCCAAGGCTTTATACTGGATTCCACTAAAGAAAAATAACGCGACACTAAGATTTTATTATAATTTGCTTTACAAATTCTTGAGAAAGTTATTAAATTTGGTTTTAAAACTCTAGTGATAATTTTGTTGAATTTGTATTAGTTTACCAGTTTTCAGAGTATACAAGAAATATATAAATTAAACAGTTTAAGATTCACATAATCAGATTATTTTGTAGCTTTATAGTGATCAGAGTTCAAAATATACCTAGCGATAATTTTGACTGAACAAAATATTGAAAATTAGAAATAAAGAATTAAATGGGGAATGACTGGGAGGGTAAAAAATCTTAAAAATTTTGTGCATTAATTGACCTGTGTAAAAAGAAGGAAGTGAAAGAGAAAAAAAATGAATTATTCTACAACATTTTTATTGGATAAATACATATGTATACATGTGTAAACAGAAACTTTTCAGGAGATTAAAATCTCAAAATAATTGTTGTTCTAATCTAGACTGCAAACATGCATATTTTTATAATTATGCAATTTCAATAAAAACATTACCAAATATGTACTCCAGAAAATTGCTAAATGATGATTAATTTATTTACTAAACATTATAAAGAACAACATTAGATAGACTTCATTTGTAAATATAACTATGCACAAAGGTTTTTATCTTTTTGTAATCATAAATATATTCCTACTATAAATTAATCTATAAGACAAATTAAGTGATCAACGATGCTTCCAATTACTTATTAATTTTGACAGAATGTTTTCACCAATTATTCATCAAATTATATTAATTATTAGATTTTCTAATCTATAGACTTTCAAATGTCCTTAGAATAAAATACACTCTGTGATTCAGATTTAGAGAGTCTATCTATACAGAAGATTCAGCGTTTCAAACAAAATATCAACAAGTAAAAACCAGTTAAAAGAAAAGGGAGATATAGATATCGAGATGGTAATGTATTTCTTGTAGAATTTGAGTTATCTAGAAACTATGATCCACTAACAACCCTAGTTCTATAACTTCTTTTAACTGGTATTAAATTTTGCTATTTATTATGTATGTGGCTATAAAAATTCAACATATCCATTCACAGGTATCAGGAGGCTTGAAAGTACATAAAGAATTGCATTCTTTTATCCAACTTTAATATAAATAAAAATACTTTAATCTTTATAGATTTAAGTTAAGAAATTTAAAGTTGTGTTCTCATGGCATTCATATATCTAATAAGCCTATAAAGTGTGCTCCTGTTGCTTGGATTTACCTGATTATTAAACTTTTTAAGGGGTCTGAAAATATTAAGTAAGCATTGCTTATTTTAAATGCCACTAGATGCTTATTTTAAATGCCACTAAACATTCTAGTCACTGGAATGTTTAGATTTAGGAGAACTTCTAATTAAAAACAAAATCCACACTTAAATGCATGTAAACCAAGTAAAACATATTTGATTTTATGTTTGCATTTGACTCATGTTTTATGAATAGATTCTTGTTTGTTTATTTACTCTCTAAAGCATTTTCTTAAAAAATGTCTATGCATGGGCTCTAGATTATAATTAGTAAATTATTTTATTAAAGCAGCTAAACAAACCAGTTAAAAAACTAAATAAAAAACCCTACTTGAAACAATAACTTGACAGAATTTTCTAAAGTAATAGTCCAGAAAATAAATATACCTTTGGAAAAATAATTGTACTCCCCGCCAAAAAATTTTTACTTTTCATAACAATCACCACTCAAACTCAAGTTGAAGCTCAACCAAGCAAGAAGTCTGTAGAATGTTTTGAAAAAAATCTAACCATTGGCTTTCAGTGAGTTATGTAAACAGTAGCTAACTTTTACTTACGGGCTGTAAAAGCACATAGTCATATTGACAACACTTTAATTTTGACCTTTCTTGACTTAGATTTTTGCTTCTTTTCGTATTTGTCAATTTTCTTTCTTTTATATCATTATAAATGAGCATACTGAAGAAATCAGCTATGGTTTATTTTATAATAGGCAAGTGAGACACAATGAGTAATATAAAAAAAGCAAATAGATTCCCCGCCCCCCCACCCATGAGGAAGTAGCATGAGTGTTGCAACACAGAGAAAGAATACTAATTAGATATGAAATGAGCTGCTAGTAAAAAGCTTTAAAGACAATGATGAGAAAATTTGACTTAATTTGTGAAAAGATTTGTTGCCACTAAAGAGTGTAGGATTGAAAAGTTAGCCAATTTTACATTGTGATAGAAGACCTCATTTTTACCTCATGAAGAGTGAGTATATCATGTGAAAAATAGGAGAATTAGTGAGAAATAATTTTAGTAATATGTTAGAATGGTACCTGTGACTACTGGAATTGAAAAGAAAAGTAGGATTATACAAGTACTCTCCACAACTACCACATAATTTTCTTTATTCATTCCAATATGGGAATAGGATAGACATAGAATGAATAAACATTTTCATTCCAAACGGGAGAAATTGGGAAAAAGTGAAGGGCCATCGATTCCATGAAATTTCAGAACTTGGCAGGGAAAATTCCATTGGCTAAAGAATCATTCTTGTTCCCTAGGCTTGGGCCCGTGGTGGTGGTGGCAACCTTGTAAAATTCCTTTTCCTTGAAGGTTAGCTCATGCTCACAGTCAGATATCTCTGTTGACTAATCCTCTGGAATCTCAGAAGTCCAACAGTCTTCCTTTATTTTGTCCTATCTCTGACCTCTTCAGGCTAAGCTGGCAGCATTTCTACTGTTACAATTCTCAAAACCTTGATGGCTTCCTATGCAAATCACAAACCATCAGACAAGAAGGTTTGCCACTGATCTTTCCCATCTCTATTTCTGGCATTTACTGAGGTGATTCATTGGATGTATGGACCACACCTATAATCTCTAGCAAATGAGTCAGGCCTCCCTCCACCTTAATGTTCTCTCCAGAACATGATTGCTCTCTTTTTGCAATATGGACGGGCTGCAAATTTTCCAAATCTTCAAGTTCTGATTCTTTTTTGCTTAGCAATTCTTTGGTCAATTTATTTATTTCTTCTCACTTTTTACTGTAATCAGCAAGGAGAAACTCGTGCCATACTTTTAACACTGCTTAAAAATCTTAGCTAAATTTCCAATCTCATCACTTATAAATTCTACTTTTCACAAAATACTACAAAACAATTAGGTTAAGTTCTTTGCCACTTTATAAGAAGGATCACCTTTCCTCTAGTTTCCTATGACATATTCCTCTATGAAGGGGAGACCTTACCAGAAGAACCTTTAACATTTATATTTTTACCACCTATCTGTCCATGATGTTATATGTATTCTTTATCATGATAGAAGCTTTCTCTATAGTGTGCTGGCTGGAAAATTACTATTTGGCTATCGCCCATGAGAACATAATGCTCTAACAAGAAGCTTTCTGCTTCTGTACCCTCCGCTTGCACAACCAACCTATGGGTTGACAGTTAGTAAAAAGAAGGAAAATAGACTTGTGTGTTCAAACAGGACGAAGAATAGGGGTTTAGGGCTTAAAAACCCTGTACCACTATATTTAGGGGCTGCTTAATTTGGGGTCTGCGTACCCCTGGCAGACCCAGCTGGCTGAATAAAGATTGTGTTTCCTATAACTCGTTGATTTCTGATCCGTGTGTTTATCAGGAGCTGGTGGCTACAACAATAGCTCTGTTTTTTTTATGAGCCTTCACCAGAATTACCTTTAATTTCTATATTTCTACCATCGATTTGTTCAAGGCAATCTAGGCTTTTTTCTAATATGCACCTGAAAACTCTTCCAGCCTTCCAGCCTCCTTACCCAGTTCCAAATCTGCTTCCACATATTTAGATATTTGCTGTAGCAGCACTTAACTTCCTGGTACCAAAATCTGGATAAGTTTTCTAGGACTGCTGTAACAAAGTATAATAGACTGGGTGGCTTAAACAACAGAAATTTATTTTGTCACAATTCTGGAGCCTAGAAGTCTGAGATCAAGTAGTTGGAAGGGTTGGTGTCTTGGTGTCCTTGGCTTGTAGTGGCTGTCTTCTCTTTGTGTCTTCACATCATCTTCTCTCTGCGCATGTCAGTGTCCAAATTTCCATATCTTATAAAGATACCAGTTATAGTGAATAAAATCTATATTAGAATTCTATAGAAAAAAAGGAGCAATAATATGTGTATGTATATAATTATGAATTAATACATGTATAAATAGTTAAAATAACTGTGTAGCTTCCCCAACAGGCAATATTTTAGTTTAGAGTATGGAGAAAAACAAATGTGGAACAGACAATTACTTTTGGAGTACTTGCTACTTGCCAGTCATTTTCCTGAAAACTTTATATAGACAATTTAATTTATTTATTATAATCAATCTGAAAAGTAAATAGCTCTTCTTATTTTGAGGGTGAAGAATTTGAAGTTCAATAATTGTATATACTTTTCCCAACACCAACTAGGGTGAAAAAATAAAGTTGTTTATTTTTTAAATTGTTGTCATTATTATTGTTACAAATAACTCGCAACTTTGACTATCTTTGGCAAACGGTATAAGAAGGAAAGAAGATAACCCATAGAAGGAAAAAGTGAGAAATTTCTCCACTAAATATATATATATATATGTCAGGTACTAAAAATAATTATTGGTCTGCTAAAGACTGCCTTTGGGTGAAAAGACTCCAAACATTTTTATTTTTTTCTATCACAAGAATAAAAGTCCTAAACAATAGAGATTGAGTAGTCTTGCCTTCATTATATATCCAATTATTGTCTAGGGAATGGCAGAGTACTTTGCTTAGTTCAGTCCCACCAAAATTGAATTAATAGTAGAAGATTGGCAAACCAGAACTCAACTGAAGTGCTATAACCAAAAGAAGGGGAAAAGCCATGACCATTAGGCAGACAAATCTCATAGATATCTGTTTGCTAGAACTAATAGGTGTATTAAGATAGCATTCTAACCCATTTGGATAAAGTCTATTAGAGTTTCTTTGAGATTTTCTCATGGCCAACAACTGCTAATTAGTTTCTTTTCCAGGTGAGAATTAAAAATTTTGTCTACCACCCACCACAGCTCAACTATTTTCCCAATGAAGTTTTGTTGTTGTTGTTGTTGTTGTTGTTGTTGTTGTTTTTTAATGGCATGGCATTACAATTGGCATATAACACTGTGGGTCCCAGGCCTGGCTGGTTCTTATCTCAGATCTCAGGTCTGGCTGTGATCCAGGCTCGCGGCTAGGAATAGGACCCCAGATTTAGAATGTTACATTAATGTAGTAGGGCTCCTGTGCCTCAAATATGTAAACATACTTCAGCTTATTATATCATGCATGCGTGGCTGAATGCCACTATTGTACTCTGCTATGTGTGGAGCCATGCAGTTCCCTGGAGGGCAGAAGGGAAGCATGAGAAGGAGAGCAGAAGTGCGCTCAATACCGCACTTTCCCCAGTAGAACTGCAATAGAAGCAACAGAAGCTTGCTCCCCACAATAAAGTTAGTGCCTGCCATTTCATTCTCGTGTCTGCCTCTTGTGCATTCTTCCAATTGGACATCTCACCATTGAACCTTCTCTTCTCGATCAGCTCGGTGCTGACAAACATCTTAGTTTCAGGTGTAAAACACAATTCGATATTTATATATACTGCAAAGCAGTTACAAGTTTAGTTAACATCTATCACTATAATGTTTGTTACACATTTTTTCCTTATGATGAGAACTTTTTAAGATCTACTCTTAGCAACTTCCAAACATGCAATACAGTATTATTAACTGTCGTCACTATGCTGTACATTACACCCCATGACATATTTATTTCATGGCTGGATAGTTATACCTATTGACCCGCTTCACCCATTTGACCCACCTGCCACTCTCTCGCCCCTGGCAACCAACAATCTGTTCTTTGTGTTTGTAAGCTTGGTTTTTGTTTTGTTTTGTTTTCAGATTCCACATGTAAGTGAAATCATAGCGTATTTGTCTTTCTCTGTCTACAATGAATATTTGACATCAAAATATATTTGAACCTTTTTGACAATAAGAATTTTAGTCTCTAGTAAATGAGATACCAATAGTTGTATATATATGTACTTAGATAGATGATAGATGATAGATAGATAGATAGATAGATAGATAGATGATCAGAAAACTAATAGGATATTAAATCACTGTGAGAAGAGATTTTCTTTCTAAGAACTCACTTGATTAGAACATTAACCTTAGTATGTTGTTAGGAAAGCATTTTGATGAAATCCTTAATCATTGAGTATATTTCATTTGAAAAACAACCCTGAAGATGTCATTGAAAATGAATAACACTTAGAATTGTAATTTAATCACTCTATTTTCAAAGTTATTCTATCTCCATAACTTCTATGTTTAGAAATCTTCTTATAATTCATAGAGATATACCTTGACCTTACATTGTCAGTGTAGCTCATGAATAGAGGTTATAAGATAATGTCATTCCATTCAAAATTTCCAGATCCAATATTCTTCTTTCAGTATTATTCCATCCATAATCTATAATCTAGTTTAGATTGATGTATGCAATACCATTAACATGTTTACGATTAATTTTTTGTAATTATTATTACAAAACTCAGCATGACTGATAGAGAAGGGATTAAAAATACATTTTCTAGACTGCTTGGATTCATTGTTTTCAGTTATATTTCTAATAGTTTGTAATATAAACTATTCTTGCTCTTCTCCAAATAGTGTTTCTAAAACTATTCTTGCTCTTGCTCTTCTCCAAATAGTGTTTCTAAAACTATTATGTACTGTGTCCTTATAATCACTGTTATATTCACGGTAAATAAGGGACAATGTGAATAAATATAATGGTCTTACTGTTATAGGTCAAATTGTGTCCCTCCTAAAAAGATATGTTGGAGTCCCATTACAAAGTACCTTTACTTATTCAGTGTGACCTGTTTGGAAATAAGATTGTTGCAGAAGTAATTAGTTAAGATGAGGTCATACTGGAGTAGGGTAGACACTAATCCAGTATGGTTGGTGTCCTTGGAAGGAGATGGTTACATGAAGATACAGAGACACACACACATATGACGACGAAGACAGAAAGTGGAATTATGCAGACTCAAGCCAAGGAACATCAAAGATTGCTGGCAAACCAGCAAAAGCTAGAAAGAGGTAAGGAAGAATTCCTCTACAGATTTCATAGGGAGCGTGGCCCTAGTAACACCTCAATTTCAGACTTCTAGCCTTCATAACTGAGATAATAAATTTCTGCTGTTTTAAGCTACCTAGTTTGTAGTACATTGTTACAACAGCCCTGGGAAACTAACACAATATTGTAGAGGACATCAGAGATATTGGATGTAAGACTCAAGGAGACATGACTCTTTTTAAAAGTATATCTTGAAAGGGAATAGCTAAAGTGACTTTAGATTCTCAGCTATTTAACACTAATAACTATAGAAGACTTGTATATGATCTTGTTACAATGGCAGTGCTCATCAAAAATCAGAGAACATATTGAAACAAACATGACATTATATTATAACTTTCCATAAAACCTTTAAATTTTTTGTTTTAGGACCCATTTCCAGCTTTTTAAAATGACTTACAAAATTATTTAACTCTTGACTCTTTTTTTTTTAATTAAGTTGATTGGGGTAACATTGGTTAATACAATTATATAATTTTCAGGTGTACATTATAATTTGACATCTTTATATTCTACAACTCTTGACTCTTTTGGCTCTGTGTTCTCACTTCTTAATATCTTATGGGCCCTTTCTCAGTGAGTTCACCAAGTTCCCTTTCACTTCTAGCCTTTAAGTGCTCTGTTTTCTCTGAAAGAGTCTTTCTTTTCTCTTCACTTGGCAAATACTTGCTAAAGAAAAATAATATTCAAATAACATTTGTTAAATATGGAAAAGCAGACTTTATTCAGGACCACCGTGATAATTATAGAGACCATTACAATGGAATTTTATGGTAGAAAAGAGAGAGTGTGCTCAACTTCAGACATAGCAGGAGCAAGAGGAAATTTATAGCCAAGGAACAGGGTAGAAGTTAGCAGATGGAAAATTACTAAGAAGAAATAGGAATCGGGGTTCTTGCTAAACTAACATAACAGAATTCTTGCACGCCAGGATGATCAGATACACCTGGGCAACGGTGGAGGTTGAGAAATCTGGACAGACATGGAGGGTGGTCAGATATGTTGGAGTTTCTGGTTAAAATTATTTAGCAGGTTTCTTGCTAAACCTAGATTTTTCAAGGAACTGCACAGATTGACCTAGGAGAAAGGTTTAGAAACTTGACCAAAGTTTGTTCATGGAAAGAATCATTGTCATACCTGTGCATTAGACAAATCTCTCTTTAGATTTTTCCCTCAGTGAAGGCTTTCTCAACCACTTCCTCCTTCCTAATCAGATGAGATTAAGTTATTTTGTAATATTCTCTTGTTGCATATCTTTCCTGTAATTTGTTCTTCCTCTGATAATATTATTTACACTTTTCACAACAAATGCATTTCCATGAGAAGAGGACATTTTTTTTTTATCTTACTTACAGCTGAGAATCTAATACCTTACAAAGTTATAGTCACATACTTAACACGCTCAATAAATTTTTGTCAGTTTAATGAAAACTATGTCTCTAAAAAGAGAGTTTCTTTGAATATTTTGAGGTAAATCTGAAAATTCTTAAATATCTTTTAATAAAAAAGAGAGCCATATGAATGAAAACATCAATTCTGGCACAGCAGTAATATTAATAACATATTTTTATGTATTAACACAATACCTCACATAGCGAAGTAAGATTCATAATTATTTTATAATTATACAAATAATACAAATACTACCTTCACATATTTTATATTTACATTATTTAAATATAAAAATTATTAAGATCAGCTACGGCCATGCCACCCTGAATGAGCTCAGTCTTGTCTGATCTTGGAAGCTAAGCAGTATCGGGCCTGGTTAGTACTTGGATGGGAGACCACCTAGGAATACCAGGGGCTGTAGGCATTAAAAAAAAATTATTACAATCAGAAATAGGGGAAAATTTTATAAGCTCTCTCCTTTCTTAATTTATATATCAACATTAATTAAGATATGCCATGCTATTCATTTTATAAGAATTATCCAAGTGACAGAGTGTTTTAATATTATCTATACTATATAATTCCCTAGAATATTTTCAAATTATTATTTTATTTTGGAGGTCAATATTTCTTTAGGAGCTTCATTTCATTTTTTTCAAATATAAATTTTATATGGGTTAAAATATTCATTTACTTTGGAGTGTGTTATCTTTTTGATTTTATTATGTTCAAAGCTGAACTCAGAAAATCAACTAAACTAAATCTTGTAGTACCATATTATATGCAAATTTTTTTTATAATTCATTTTAGAAAAAAGAAAAAAATACCTTCGAATACTAAATAGAAGTACAAATAAAAGAATAAACAAACTTCTCTGTTTTCTTATTCTTAAAGAACAAAAGGTAAAAGAACCTGCATTTTTTTTTATTGGGCATTCATATAAACTGTAGACATTAAACATCGAAACGTTTGAAATTTATATGATGACTGTTAATAACTAAAAGAATATTTATATAATGTCATCCTATTATAGCATTTCAATAATATATTTAAAATGGAAGCTTGGTGTTTAAAATGCAGTTAGGGTTAGCTTTTATGACTACTTAATCTTGAATGCCCAACATTGTGTACACTGTAATTTGTTTACTCTGGACCTTCTTGTCAGACAAGGAAGTCTGCTCCTCTCAAAATCAATGATATGCATTTAAGTTGGTTTTACACATAAATAAAACACAGATATAGAGAATATCCTTAATTATTGTTTAATAAAAAGAGCTATATGCATGAAAACATCAATTCTGTTTTTAATAAAGTACAATAGAGAAAGCCTCAATTTACTGTTATTTCTTTAATATCTGAGAGAGAGAAAACAGTAAGATGATGACTAAGAGAACATGCTATACACATAGAATAATCCTATACTAGGAATTGAGAAAAATTTCTATTCTGATTGCCTAAAGTTATTTGTAAATGTTTTAAGTTATGAGACTCCATCAACATAAAAAATCTCGTATTCTGTGCATTTAACAGAAGTTTTATCCAGATTAAAAGGGACAAAAGTCAAATGCAACATTTTTCAAATGTATCCAAAGTTTTTCACTCATTTTACAAATTTCTTTTAGCTGATTATTTTTTTGAAAAGATCAGAAACATATATTCTAAGCAGTGGATTTCAGAAGAAAAAGTCACAAACTTTCCATGTTAAATTAAACCATCACAGCAAGCTAGTATAAAACAACTAACATTGCCTTTCTGACATTTCTGTCTCTTTTTATGAACAGAATGGGCATAAAAGGCTTGAGACTTAAACCTAACAATGATAATCTTCTACACGATGACATCAAATTCTAGATGTCTCTGGATTATCCTTTCCCTCTTTGCATCTCCTGTTCTTGACAGTGCCATAAAAATAACTGTTATGCTGCTACAAATTTAGCATAAATATAATAAGACAGAGAGAATTATTCCATTCTTACTGGAAACGAAATCCATGCTTCCCCTCCAACATACTGTAGTATGCTGCTTCATGATAAACACGTTCTTTAAAAAAGAAAATAAATCATTTTTATGGGAGTTGCCCTCATGTTTATTTTAGATGGCAAAATGCTGAGAAGAACCTCATGTGCGGTAATACACCGTGGTTACATGGCTGAAATTGAGGAAAACGTCCCTTTGCTCGATAGCAAATCACTATTAGATGCATTACTGTATGATTCTCTCTAGTGTATTCCAGTATCAGAAGATTTGTGAATTCAGTGTGGTGGGTTAATGAACTAAACTCTCACATTAAGAGATCAGAGTTTGAATTATTTGTGCACTGTATATTTTATGTATAAAATAAGTAGATAATTGTTCTGTGCTACTAAATTGCCTTTTCATCCTCAGCTTCAGGGGATGCCTAGTTCTTCAGATTGACATGTTTATCCACATTAAGGTATAATTGAACCTTATTGCTTTGAAATTTTCAGCCACATTTAAGTATTTAGGAACTTATACTAATGATACTTAGAGAAATGAGGCTTGAAAATAAAAAGGATTATGTTTTAAAAGAGATTCTTATGGCTATAAAATCATTCTGGAAAATAAAACATTTAGATAAGATCCAAATGGATACATGGGCGAGAAATAGTATTCTTTTTCTAAAAGTTAATTTAAATTTAGTAACAAATTGTTAGGAAGCTTCAGAATTTGCTTAACACAAGTGACTCAAAAGTGTTTTACAACATTGCTGATCATAAAATGTTTTATTTATTAATAGATAAAATTGTATATGCATAAAAGTCCTTGAAACTAACAAAAAATATTACTTCAGTTTGATGTTATTATTACTCCTTCCACAAGAAATTCATTGTTTTTATATATACTTTATAAAAAGTATAATTATACACAGGACAGATGAAATAAAGACAAAGAAATTATAGATGGTATTCTTAAAATTAATATTCATGCTATTATGGTTATAGACGTTGAATAAATGAGATCCGTGTATTTAAATGCTATTTTGTAAACTCTAGGACTCGATGAAAGTCAATTTACTTGATTCCGTCTGCTATAAAATATACTCTCTACATTTTGGCAATCACAATCTATGGTACTTTATTGGTGGAAGAAAATGAATTATAAGAGATACAACTAAAAAGAAGAGGTATTCACTTCCATAGAGTGGAATACAGTTAATTTGTTTTCTTACTCAAACATGTATACTTAAAATTACCAAATAAAAACTTAACACCTACTATATACATAGTACTATATGAAAGATATGAAAAAATGAATGCTAAGGAAAATCAGAAAACTCTTAAAAGCAATTTACGATCAATTTGAAAATGAAAGAGAAAATAATAAAATTAGCAATTTAAGATAATGGATCAATAAACAAGTAAGTAATTGTAATAAGTGCTAGGTGTTTTCAAAAGAGAAGCAAATGACTTTAGACTGAACAGTTAAGGAAAGGCTTGTTAGATACAGAATTGGCTTTAAAGACTAGAGAACATTTGGGTGAAAAGTAATATAAGAGAAGTAAGAATAACTTGAGTTTAGTGAATATTGAAATAGTTTGATAGGATAATTTTTCTTTAAAAGTTCGGATGAAATAAAGAAGTTATCAAAATTAAGCATAGCGAAGCGAAGGTTAAATGGTAGATTAAATAATGGCCGCTTAAACCTATCTATACCCTAATCCCTAAAAACTGTTAATATGCTACATTTTATGGCAAAAGAAATATTGCAGGCATGATTGAATTAAGACTGTTGAGATTAGGAGATTATCCTGGGTTATCCAGGTGGTCCTAATGTAATCATGGGTCCTTTTAAAAGCAAGGCAGGAGGGTCAGAATCAGAAAAATGACATAAAGACAAGCAGAGTCAATGAAAAAGATGTGACTATGTTCACAGCTGACACTTAAGAGGAAGGAAGGGACCATGAGCCACACAATGCAAGTAGCCTCCAGAAACTGAAAGAGGCAATGAAGTGGACTCTTCTTTTGGAGCCTCCAAAAGGAATCAGCCTTGGTGACACTTTAAGTTTAATTAGATAGATTTCAGACTTCAGGCATTCAGAAATGTAACATAATCAATTTGTGTTGTTTTAAGCCACTAAATTTGTGGTAATTTGTTATAGCAGCTATAAGAAACAGGATCATTCACTTTCACCCAAGCTCTGACTCCTAGATTTTTATTATGAATGTGAAGTGAGAGCTTTGAAGGAAAAAGGGAAAGATGGAGAGAAGCTAGTGCCGAAGAAAAGTACTGATAATAGAGAAGAGTCACACTAAAATTAATTAGTTAATTCAAAATTAATTTTATTTAATTAATTAATATGTGGTGCTGTATTAGAATCTCTCATTTTGTAATTTGTGCCACTTTTTACTCTTTGATATCCCTCATTTCTTTATACACTCACATTTTTACTTTATTATTATCTTTCTTAATCTATGTACTACTTCATTATAATGATTTTGCACTATTTTTTCTGTACGTAGATACACTGTGTTAATGTAGGTTTAATATTTTATTTCATAGATAATATAATTTAGAACACTGATTAAATGAATAGGCCAAATATCCAGATTAGAATGAATCTGATGAGATTATTATAGATCTTCACAGGTTAAAAATAAGTCAGAGATTTATATAGAAAATGTAAAGAGGATCAAATCTGCTTTAAATTGGAAGGCAATGAAAACACTTTGGGTCATGAACTCAGAGAAAATGTCTTTCAACCATGTAAGAATACATGAGCTATTTATTTATAACCATGGCACTTAAGTCCTAAACTTTCTGCTTTTGTAAAATAAGGAGTCATTTTCATACCAGTTTATTATTTTTTCTATGTATTTATCTTTTTAATCTACCCGGTTTTACTCTCGGTGATTCTTTTCTACTTAGAAACATTTAAATATAGATGCTGAAGCTGAGATTTATTAAAGAAAAAGTTAAATTCTTGGAGTCCAATTTTCAAATGAACGAAACTCCTTTTAAAGCCAATGGTCTTGAATTTACAAACATAGAGGACAATCTGGTGATGGCTAGAGGGAAGAGAGTTGGGAGGCTGGGAAAAAGGAGTGAAGGGCTAAAGAAGTATACATTAGTAGTTGATAGGTGGTCACAAGTATGGGGAGCGCGGCATAGGGAATGCAGTTAGCAATAATGTAAATGGCTAGGTGGAGAACCGAAGGAGAGAAAGAACAATCAGGGGATCATTTTATAAACTATGTAAATGTCTAACCAGTGTACTGTATACTTGAAACTAATAATAAAATTAAATTAAAAGAAAATCAATGGTCTTGAAAACCCATTCTTTAAATGCAAGAATTAGATTTTTGACATTTTAAATTCCAAAGTTTAAGAGTCTTAAAATCTACCATCATAAATTTGATCACATAAAAAAGCAAACATGGTGATCAATATCAGATTTTATTAAGCCTCGAAAGAAAGTCATTAGTATCAGCAATATACTTCAAACTACCTTAAGATTTGTCACTATATTATTAAGGAATTTTTCAATTGAAAATGTCACAAAACCCACTCCAACTGCCTTAAACAATATTGGCAAATTATTGGTGCATATATCTGTAAAGTCAGGAAAAATGTGCATTTCAGGAAAGATTTCATTTAGTCATTTTCTCTATCTCTTCATGCAGATTGTATGCTTGATCTGAAGTCCAGCTCTCTTTCTTGTTAGAGGTTTGTTGTCTTCAGCTTTCAAAGGCTATGTACTTTTGTAAAAAAATTTAGCCAGCTGTAAAATATAATTTCTCTTTATATATCTTCTCAGAAGAGAGAAACTTCCTTTCTAGAAGCCTTTAGTCAATTTCTCCTCATATAAGATTAAGAACACATAAGCATGTGTGATCTGCTGTTTAGCTTGAGTCACATTAGAGATGGAATTGGAATCCACTTCTGTCTTAAACACATGGGCTGCATTTGGAAGTGTTCGGTGGTGTAGTGGAGGCAGTTTCTATCAGCTTGTGAGAGCTAAGTAATATTCAGGAATTTGACAACCAGGTGGAATCAGCCATGTTAGGAGCATTTACAACATGAAAATCAGCAAACAGTCTAAATTAGACCTTTTTGTTTGTTTTCAAGAGACCCAGCTTACCAACACATCACTGGTGAGGTACGCCAACGTAGGAATGATAAACATATTATGGTGTACTCATATACTGGAATACTATTCCATAATAAAAGGAAAGCTATCAATAATTTTAGCAATATGGATAAATCTCAAAATAAATTCAATAAATGAAAGGAGCCTGACTCCTTCCCCTGCCAAAAAAAAAAAAAAGTGTAGCTACTGTGTGATTCCATTCATATAAGATCCTAGAAAATGCCAAATTTGCCTATAGTAACTGAAAGTGTATCATTACTTGTCTTGGATTGTTGCAGCACCAGACTGTGAGAGAATTACAGGAATCTTTTTAATGGTGAAGTATTAGTTAGTTATCTTGATTGTGTTAATGGTTTCCTGGGTGCTTACATATTCAGACATATCGAAATATACATTTTAAATAAGGCCATGTTATTATACCTCGAAAAATCTGTTTAAAAAAAAAAAACAGCAAAAATAAACAGTAAAAAAAAATGATATCATTAAGAAAAGGAAAAACCAAGCCACTGAAAAATAATAATTACAAGTCATATATCTGATAAAGGACTTTTATGTAAAATATAAAAGAAATATTCCAACTTAATATTAGACAAACAATCCTATTTTAAAATGGTCAAATGCTTAGTACACATTTCTCTAATGAAATTATATGAGTGGCTAATGAATGCATGAAAAGATTCTCAAAATCATTAGTCACCAGGAGAATTCAAAGAATGAGCTACCAATACAAAGCCATTAGAATACCTATAATCAAGAAGACCTATTGTATTAATTTGTTAAGGCTGCCATAACAAAATACCACAAATACTGTGGCTTAAGCAAAAGAAATTTATTACCTAACAGTCTGGCTAGAAGTTTGAAATCAATGTTTTGACAGGGTCAGTTTCTTTTGATGATTAGGAGGGTGGGTTCTGTTCTAAGTCTCTCAACTAGGCTTTTGAATCTCTGCCTTCATCTATACGTGTTCTCCCTGTATGTATCTATCTGTAAGTCCAAATTTCCCTTTTCATGAGGATATCAGTTATATTGAGTTAAGGCTCATTCTATAATTTCATTTTAACCTGATTATCTCTGGAAAGACCTTCATTTTAACTTACCTTTGTAAAGACCCCATCTCCATAAAGGTCACATTCCGAGGTCCTGGGAGTCCTGAATTATCTTTTTGGGGACATAATTCAACCGATAACAACAATAATATTAAATATAGGTGTAGATGTGGACAATCTGGATCACTTATGTAATTTTGGTTGACATGTAAGTGGTATAGCCACTTGAGAAAATATTTTGTCAATTTATTAAAAAGTTAAATATAATCTGACCTTACTATCCAGCAATTTCATTTATAGGAATCTATTCAATATAAGTGGAAACCTATATCTACAGAAAGAAATTGTATATGAATATTCATAGTGACATTACTCAAAGTATACACAAATTTTTACAGCAGCCAAACTGGATACTATTAAAATGTCCAACCAAAATGTGATATATCCATACAGTAGAACACTATTTACAATAGAGATGAACACAAAAGAACATGGAAGAACTTCAAAAACTATGATACATGAAATGAGTCAGACACAAAACTTATAATTCTATTTATGTTTAATAGCAAAAGAAAAAAAAGCTAATTTTATGGAAACAGAAAGCAGATCAGTAGTTGGCTGGAGTTGAGGTAGGAGTGGGAATTGACTTTGAATAGGCACAAGGGAACTTTATGGAGTGATGGAAATGTTTATAACTGGATTATGGTGATGGTTTTAGAACTCTAAATTTATGACAAATCAATGGACTTAAAATGAGTGAATTTTATGCTATTTAAATTATAGCTTCATTAAATAGCTAGTAATAAGTCTATTTTAGTGCTGCAAACAAACAATGAAAGTCATTTGGACCAGCATATTGACAGGAGAAAGATGTACAGAAGTAGATAGATTTGAAATATATTTTGGAGATAAAATAAATGGAGTTTTCTGGAAGCTAGACATTGAATGGTGATGAAATGAGGGACATATAGGTCTCTGACTTGAGAAAATAGATGTGCGGTGATCTCTTTTCAGAGATGGAAAATAATTATGATTATAATCATGAATCATTCATTCGTTCCTGAGTAAGGAAATAATATGTAGAGAATGGTGGACTAAGAAAATTAATTTAATATAATGACCTAGGATATTGGACTTTTAAAAATATGTATATGTATTTATTAAGGTCAAATAACTCAGGAAGATTATTCAAACAGTTTCAATCATTGCAAGCAGAATTCACTTAATAAAGTCCTTTTCTTCAATCCTGGAAGGACACGAGCAACATTCTCCTTGGGTATGACAGAATATTAAAGCATATTTCTGCTATGAGAAAAATGCATTTTATTTGTCAAAAATGTAAACATAAATTTTAACAAAGTTGCACTACCATAGAACCAAGTAAGTGTCTGTGTAGCTAGTGCTTGAAATTCAATGATAGGCCAATGATCACCGTCAAATACTATTCATCTACTATTGACTGGTCTCACAATTAGAAAGGAAAAGTTCTATCCATCTGTAGGTTACTTTCCCTTGGGGATTAAAAATAAATCAAAGTCCTCTTATCCATGACAGCCATATAAATAAGGCAACATCCCCTTCTCTACAAATTATTTTTCTTTTGGATTAAATACTGTCATCTTCCTTAAATATTTGTTATATGATATGAATAATGCCCTCTTTGCTCCTCTCTGAAACCAGAATAAACTTCTTTTTACCTTATTTATTTAGATTTCTATCAGTTTCCTCACAAACATAAGGATTGAACTGTGTGGATTAGTGGTTTTAAAATATTGTTCAATTGCCATTTTCAACATGAGATTCAAATATATCAGACATTTGAATACACTAAAGGAGATATAAGCCTAATAGTCACTCCATATGGTACCTCTCAAGAAGCCCGAGATTCAAATAATCATAGTTTGGAAATAATTTTGACTAGATAATCACAAGTTAATTTTAACTTCCAGTATTATATTTTAAGTATTATCTTTCTTTTGTCATTACCTGCCATTCTGAACCAGATAGTAACCAATATTCTCCTTGGCCTCTAATTAGCATAGACAAACTATTAGTTGCAGTGCTAATAGAAAGCTAAGAAACAATATCTTTGCAAAAGAAAGAATTCTGAATAATCTCACTGATCCAGTTGGTATTGCTGAATAACATGTGAAAAAGAAGGGATCCTATGTCAAGAGGCTGCAGGAATGCCTCTGGGTAGCCACAAAAGCAAATATCCATGGTGAAGTTGATTGTGTCTAGACAGAAAGACATAGTTAGTTACCTGTCTTTTTTAAACAATTCAAACTCTTGATGTGACCTTCTACCTTATGTTCCAAGAGCCATGTGTACTCCTCTTGTGCACTTGTACAATAATTCTTCCACAGGATATATAGGAGCAGAATTACAAAATAATTTAATATGTACATCTTCAGTTTTTCTGGAGGATTCCAAATTATTTTTCAAATTACTTGATTTAATTCATATCCCCAATAAAATAGAAGTGTGTGTCTCTCTGTACATATCTGCCAACCCTTGCAAATTGTCAGAATACAATTTGTTTTTGTATTGGGTGAAATATGGTATCACGTGGTTTTATTTTTTTTCTAGTTTTTCAATTCTGATCCCTAATAAAACTGAGAATATTTAAGTATACTTATTGGTTATTCAAGTTTATTTTCTATGATTTGCCTGTTCATAGGTTTTACCCATATTTAATTAGGTAATTGGTTTTAATTCTTATAGATTTTTTCAGTTTTATTTTATTATTAATATCAAGTGCACCTAGGGTTTTTGTGTTGTAATTATCTTCTCAGAATTTGTGACTAGCCTTTTGCCTTTGTTTACTATACAGATATTTTTAATTTCATCATAATCACATATTCCAATAATGTTCTTAATGATTTCATCTTTGTTATTTTGTTTTAAATTTCTTTTATACTCTATTGTCATAAACGTAGCCCCTTCTATTTTTTGCTAAAATTTTTAAAGTATTGCCTTTTACATATATTATATCTAATTCATACAAAATTTTATTTTGTAATCTAGTTTAAATATAAATATAGTTTTAATTTTGCTCTAGGGTGGCGGTGGAATGTTCTGACAAATGTACCATACTAATGTAAAATGTTAATAATAGGAGAAACTGAATGTGGGGTATACAAGATACCCAAAGACACTCAAAGACACATGTACTATCTTTGCAACTTTTCTGCAAATCTAAAACTATTGTAAAATTAAAAGGTTAATTTTTAAAAAAATCTCTGTGGACAAGGGAAGAAGAGTTAAATAGCTACGAATGTAAATTATTTTTCTTTTATTGCACCAAAATGTAACAATTGTATTTATCGAGCACAAGTAGAGTTTTTAAATCATTGGTAAAGAAAAGTTAAGCCCGTCCGATTTAACACTAAATGAGGGAAAGCAAATGTATTCTTGTCTTTTAATTGAGGGAAAATTTAGTATTCAATAAAAAAGAAACCAACAGTCAAGAAAATATAATATCTCAAAGTAAAAATAAAGATTAGTCTTTTCTGAGAATATTGGGACAGTTTAATGATCAAATCAACTGAGAGAAAAAAATTAAAATAGAATATTTAGATAGATTAAATGGTAGTAGTGCAACATAATTAATTTTTATAATTCTCAACCATGGGCCAAAAAATAAATTTGTCACTAAAATGTTCAAACTTCTATATACAACTAATTCACATGTGATAACTGACTGAAGCAGCTTTTTTTGAAATTAAATATTAAAAATTATTTCAAAAATTATAGTTTTAAGTTTTCTAAGTTGTCTACATTTTGGTAGCTTATTTCTGTTTTGAGCAAGATGTAAAAGGAATATTAAAGTACTTGTTTAGTTTAAGTAATAAATATATTTATTATTGAAAAATCTCAGAGAGAACAAAACTCTGTTAATAGAATGTTTTCTGTTTACTGTAGGGGGTGGGTGTTTTCGACTAAGACGGGTGAACAAATCAATCCAAAACATTTCATAGGTGTAACATTTACTGGAAAGTCTTATTATTTCTCTATATGATAATGATTCCCCTACAATTTAAAATATGTTTAGAGTAACAGTAAAGCTGACACGAACAGCAAAGTGAGATTAATTGATATTGGGTGCAAAATGATTATTGAAGTTTTCAAAGTGCGTAGATCAGGAAGCCTTTACTATTATAACCTTCTGCCTCTGTAATAAGCCACAAATGCACTAGACAGAATAAGCAAAAATCAATTTAATAATTCAAAATGAGTCAAATATTCTAACCACAGTTCTTATGGTTACATTAATTGATTTTTTTTTTTTTAATGGCAAAAATGCAAACTTAAAGCATTAACCCAAAAGGATCTGAGGTCATCTCCAAGACAATGTAATAAATGATTTCAGGTTCATCAGTACTTAAATTTGCAAATTGGCCGTGTTATGCTACAAAATTAAAAAAATGCTAATGCTGTTATATTTCATCTATAGTTTTCAGTCTTTATTTAGTACCTGTTTTTATTTTTCCTTTTCTTAAATTGTGTATGACTCCCCATAATTCATAGGTTGATTTTTCAACTGGGATTCAAAAACCTCTGTTGACTTATGGGACTATTCTCAAGAGGTTCAAGAATTATCAAAATTATTTTTATTTTTGTCTTTGAATTTGAAAAAAACTCAGCTTCTCCGACACAGATATATACATTATAACTAAGTACTGCTATATAATTCCATGCCTAGATTCACATTCATGTTTAAAATGACATGGGCATCAAGTAGTATTTTTTAACTGTCAAGGATGTTGAAAAATGAACAGATATGCATTTAAATGCCACATATAACAAGTCATTACATTAGGCTGAATAAAAATTAGTTTGACTGATATATAAATAGGGGAAAGTGATAGTAAAATTGAAGCATAATAAAAGTATTCAGAAAATGTTGTCATTTCAAAAGCAAAAAACCTACATTTTCAATTGGACATTTATGTTTTTTAAATATATGTCATAGACACACAGTTCTTGTCAATTTGTAAAAGTTCATTAGTTCGGCAACAAAATCTCAATGAAAAAATTTCTGTAAATGGCTTATTTTATATACGCTGTTTGGGGATTGCTCATTAAAACAATGGCTTTGTTCTTAACAATTTTGTCAGTGATAATCATAATGTGTCTAGTAATAAACTAAACTAATAGCAATAAAAAACATACATTTGTACTTTAAGTCCAACATCTGTGATTTAGTTTTAATAAATCAACTTCAACTATTATAATAGATCGATATTACTATATTTATTATTTCACTTGAAGCTTTCTTCACTTTTAATTTAAATGGAATGTAGTAGGCTGAGTAGTGACTCCAAACATAGATGCAGAAAACAATAGCACAAAAACTTTACAGTTCAATGCATGGACAGTTTTTGAAGAAATAGAAGCATAAAAATTTTTTTGTCTTGTTTACAACTTTTGTTTTGAGACAAGTGTCTGTGAATCTATGTTTGTAGAGTGTGGGTGCTTAAATTGCTAACAAATATAACATCTTCAATTTTCTCAAATATTGCTTTAATTCTTTCTGTTTGTCTAAATGCTCCAAATGAAAAACACTGTATTTTCTCTTCTATTATTATTAGGAAAACTCTCGTATAAAGTTACTGATGATAATGGTTAGCATATTGAAGAAATACACAATTCCATCAACTGAAGTTTTTCTTTTTTTTAACCTCTATAGATTCCTAGTATTCAATGTTTATTGCTTTAAGTAAATTTTATGTATTACACACATACACACAAATTGAACTTAAGCTGAAGAAAAATGAACCAGAACAGTTAGCTGAAGTATTTTGCCAATGTTTTATTTTTAAAATCCTATTTACATAATCTAATGTTTTATTTAAAATACATTTATTTGTGATGACAAATATTTTTGCACTAACTGGCATACTTACCTAATTAAAACGTATGGAAACTTCTTCAGTTCTCTCTGTCAGAAAATAAACCAATTAAATGGCAAACCAGTGAGATATGCAGTTCACAACGATGTAAGGTTCATTAACTAAAATCCATGAGCAAGCAGAACTGCCAGCGTTTTACATTTTTTTGTCCCATAAGCGTATTGAAAATATTAATTACTTCAAATGTGCAAAATTACACTGGTGTTTTCTGTAGGTTATTTTAAATACGGCATAAACATTAGAATTTTTCAGCAGTGGCTGAAGACATTCTTTTCTCTCCCTCTTCCTTGTGTTTCCACGAATCAAGAATCTTAGATGCTATTTAGTGGGTAGAACCTACAAAAGAGTTCACTGTTGAGGAAAACACTTTGTCCTCTAACTAATGAGACAGAAGTGGTACATAGACTGGATTGTTCTCTTCCCTTCCGTGCCTCTGATAATGCTGGCACATAGCTGCTGAGACGCCAACCTGACTCTTAACAGCAGGTATTCCCTTGATAGGCTTTCCTCAAATGAGAATGCTAAATCTGAGATTAGGAACAAATCAGTTTGAAGTTGTGAAAATTAGACCTCCACTTTCTGTTATATTAGGTCATTTAGGCCTAAACCAACTAGGCAAAAATTCTTCTAGGTTGTTAGCCATATGTACTTGACTTTTACATTGGAGATTGGGGACAGGTTTTCCCCTAGGAAAAACTGCTTTCTCCTTTGTAGGTATTTGTTTTCTAGGTCCTTAAAACACGAACTGTGAATGAGTACTCAACTGTATTACCAGTTATTTCTGCATTCATAGTATCAAAAGTTACCCTAGTCTCTTTCCCAATTTCAGGAAATTTAGATAACTAGAAGAATGTGCAAATAGAGTTCGGTGGAATATCCCCACAAGAAATAAAATTTTTAAAAAAGGACATGTCTTCATTATAATGCATATGTAGTATTTAAGCCTTCAACAAAGTGACTACAGCTAGAGAAAATGTAAAATTGAATTCTTTATGAGGACAAGGGGAAGCTTGTTTGGAGCTTGAGTTTACAATTCACAAAATCTTATATAAATCAATATAAATTTAGTACAAAGTAAAAAGAAATATTATGTGCTATTTGGGCTTTTGGGTAAGTACTATCAGGCAGGAGGTAATTAATTGCCATTTTGTTCTCCTTGTCATTCTCTTGACTTTTTCTCTTGACTTCAATAAATTCTTGATTTGTTTCCAGAATAATCTTTATTTATGTCCCTGACACCCTTTCTACCTCCATATGCACACAAATTTCAAGTAATAATAATAAAAAACCTTGCTATGCAGATGCAGCTTTATGTTAATCACCATCATCAATCCCTCAAGACACCCCAAATAATCTTAAAATCTCAGAGAATAAAAATGCCCTATTCATGAACACCCAGGTTTAAGGCAGATTCCCTAATCTCTACTTTTAACAAGTCAGACACCTCTAGTTGCATTATGTCTAGAAAGTTTGGAACTCTCAATGTATGAAGCAGCTAATCTTTGAGTACTTGTGTGACTTTTCCACAATATTTCAGAAATAATACCTTCTTGTGCTTTTAGATTGGACTGGAAATATTATATCTATTTGAATTAAAACTATGATTGTGACTCATCAGAGAGCAAGATCATGGATTATTCTGTAGAGAACTAACAATTTATCAGTAAACAAACTGATAGAGATCAATCTCTACAATAGTTGTATTATTGCCTTGTGTTGAGATTAAATAAATTTCCTAGATCTTCACAGTTCCAAGGATAAATAATACAATTGGCAAAGTATACCCTTATGATATTTTGAGTCTAGTAATCTGACTGATTCAGAAGCAGAGGAAAAATATAATAAGTATAAGGCTTCATAATTTTGTTAGTAAGCAGAAATATATTTCTTGAGGTTTTCTTAAAGGACATTTCTGAAATTCAGGGGAATATAGGATCAGTCTAAAGAGTGATTGATCTTTTAATCAAATAAAAATTGTGGGAAAAAAATGTTTAAAAAGATAAAGATATCCAGTATGGTAAAGGAATTGAAATCCTAAATCAGTACTGATCAAAATTTAATGTGCATATGTATCACGTGGTATCTTGGTAAAATGTTTATTTTGATTTAGAGACAGATATTCTTTATTTCTAATAAGCTTTCAGAAGATGCAAATGCTGCTGGTTCCCAGATAACCTTTTTAGTAGCAAAAGAGTAGAGGGTATATGGAAAATTGTCAGAGAATAGAAGGTAAATAAATATTACTCAAGGTCTCAAGACTTTAAAAGGGAGAAAAGGTAAAGGTTTGAGGATAATTACCCAAGGGAGGATTTATTAAACTTTAGTGTGCCCTGAAGCAGAGGCCTTTAGATTCATTCACCAGAATAAGTACCATTTCTATGAATTTCCTCTTTTAAATATAATGTATTAATAGAAAATTTGAGGTATAGTAAGGCCAGCAGATCAGGAGACTATTGCCATTGAAAAGACAGCTTATTACTCAGTTCCCAAGAAGAAGGGCATGTAAATCATTTTAAGTCTTACGTTCGTCACGGATCAAGAAGGAAGAGAAATTAATAGAAAATTATGGTTTCTGGTCAGTATCCTCTCCAAAGAAGCATTTTTAAAAAAATTTTAATTAGTTTCAAGTATACAGTACATTAGTTAGACATCTATATAGTTAATAAAATGATCCCCCCAATTGCTCCCTCCCTCTTCTGACCTTCCACCTAGCCAATGTATTAATGCTAACTGCATTCCTTATGCCGTGCTCCCCATCCCTGTGACCATCCATCAGCTACTAATTTGTACTTCTTTAACCCTTCACCTCATTCTCCCAGCCTCCCAAACCCCTCTCCTCTCTGTCTGTCGCCAAATTGTCTGCTATATTTGTGAGTCTGTTTTTGATTAGTTTGTTCTTTTTATTCCTTAAATTCCACATATAAGTGAAATGTTATAGTGTTTATCTTTCTGTCTGACTGAAATACTTTCTAGTTCCATCAAAGCAATATCTTTTGCCATCCCCTTCCTTTTCATATGTAGGAGTCTTGTTTTCTTATCTTCTCAGCCATTCTATCTTTTGGTTGGAGCACTTGATTCTTTTCCATTTAAGATACTTATTGATAGGAATGTAGTTGTTAACCATTCTTTATTCCTGTTTTTGAGACATGTTTTTTCTTCTTAAAGAAGTCCCTCCAACATTTCCTGTAATACTGGTGATAAATTCCTTTAGCTTATTTTTGTCTGGGAAGCTCTTTATCTATTCTTTAACTCTAAATGATAGCTTTGCTAGATAAATTACTCTTGGTTGTATATCCTAAGTCTTCATCCTGTCGAATATTTTTTGCCAAACCCTTCTGTACTGCATAGTTTCTTTTGAGAAATCAGCTGCCAGTCTTATGGATGTTCCCTTATAAGTAATTATTTCTTTTTCTCTTGCTACTTTTAATATTCTTTCTTTGTATTTAACCTTTGGCATTTTAATTATGATGTGTCTTGGTATGGGCCTCTTTAGATCCCTAATTTTTGGAATTCTCTGAGCTTCCTGGGGTTTTATGTCTATTTCCTTCACCAGATTAGGGAAGTTTTCCATCATTATTTCTTCAAACAGCTGTTCAACATCTTGATTTTCTTCTGTTATGCTGATGAATATTTGGAGCCTTAGTAATGTTCCATATGCTCCTTAAATTATTTTTATAGTCTTGACATCTTTTTTCTTGCCATACTGATTGAGTGTCCTGATTGGCTTTCCTGTCCTCTAGATAGGGCATTTGATCCTTTTCTTTATTCACTTTGTTTATTCCATGTAATATACTTCTCATCTCAGATAATGTGTTCTCCATTTCAGACTGGTTTTCTTTTATAATTTTCATTTTTATCTCTTTGTTGGCACTCTCTACACTTCCCAAAAGTTCATCGAGCATCTTTATAACTAGTGTTTTGAAGTCTGCATCTGTTAGATTACTTGATTCCATTATGTCTGGATCTCTGTTCTGTTCTCTCAGATGGTTTCTGCTTCTTTGTCTTTCCATTTTGGCTGCCTTTCCATGTCAGTTTCTATGTACTAAGCAAAGCTCCTAAGTTTCCTGGTCTTATTATTGTGGATTTGTGAAGTAGGTGTCCAGTGGCACAATCCTGAGAGGGGTTCAGCTGCAGGTCAAAGTTATCCCAAGCCTCTACCCTTCCGGGGCCACCTGTTAAGATTCAGCAAGCAATCCACAGATGCTGTACTTATAGTTGCCTCAAAAGGCCACACCAGAAACCAAGACCATCTGCCTCCACCAGTGTGAGGCTTAGCAAGGAGCACCTTACTTAGCAAGGGCTCACTGAGGATACACCTGGATGTGGCTTGTGTTAGGGCCCCGAGTTGGGGTAGGCGGGGCTTCAGGGAATCCTCTGGGCGGAGCAACCTTGTTATTCAGTTTGATGATGTCACTGCTATGGCTGTGCTGTGTCCTGTGCTCTGGTGTGCGGGAGGGCTCAACAGGGAACAATGGATACCACCAACATTTCTGTACAGATTGAGTCTCGCCTCAGCCCTCATCTGACAAAGTCTCCCGGTAAGTCCCCGGTCCCCCCACATGCAGCCAAACAGGCATTGGTGCTCAGAGCAAGCAGGTCTGTCACCGTGAAAATCTGCTTGCAGACATGTCCCCTCTAAGAGGCTTCTGCCGCTGCGGCTGCTGCATCCTCCATCCCACACAGCCACTCCGGACTAGGCAGCCCGCATCCTCGCCGGGTCCTACCTTCTGCCGTTGCAGGGTGCTTTCTTGGATCTCTCTGTAGTAGTATGGCTTGTTCATCTAGATCCCAGGTGATTTTTCTTTTCTGCTGCTCCTTGTTTCCATCACAACTTTGATTTTGGTTGCCAGAGGGATGAACAGAGCTTCTATCATCTATGCCATTTTTTTCTCTCTCCCAAGAAGCATTTTTGTATTATTATTTTACTACCTCAAAAAAGTAGTAAATTTGTATTTAAAATATTTATAGATGAAGGAAGAGCAACTTAGTGAAATTAAATAAATTTGAAGCAGGTCAAAAAGCATATTGTTAGCAGATCTATACCATGAGCAAAAATATGTTTAGTCAGTTTCAGAGTGATAAACTTAATATTTAGGCTTTTTGGCTCCTATGTGTGAAACCCATAAGTATCAAGAAAGCATTAATTACTTTCTCATGATAAAGTATCTTTAATTGGACAGATCAAATATAAAGTTAAATATGTGCAGAGAAAACTTAACAAGAAAAGATCACTTTTTGTGTTTTTTCTATGATGAGATTGGATTGATATTCTTATTAGTGGATGTTTTAATATCAATCATAGATGTTTTCTTCTTTTAATCTCTAAGTAATATATATTCTAGCCTCATAATTTAGATAAAGTAAATTATCTGTTAAGTTATTTCATTCATAAGAAAATATTTGCAAGTCATTTAAGTACATAAAATTATTTGGGGGTTTTCCTCCTGTTTTGCTTTACTGCAAAATTATAATAAACTGTTTTAATCTTCCCTCAAAGTCTTATCAAGTAAATAATCAGAATTTTTCATAGAGTATCCTGTGTCATATCTACTCCTTTTAGTAAAACACCAGTTTTCTATGTCTTAAATAGAAAGAATATATTCACTCTTTTGCTCTTACAAAGTGATCAGGTAGTAAATATAGTTTAGAATTATGTGAAAAATTATGTTATTTGAAATAATTAGCAGATAGACTTTATATTACAGAGTTGAGATGAAGTATCCAATGTTAAAAGGTAAAAATTTAGCAACACCAGATTATTTACAAGGGTAGGTAAGCTGAATTGTCATTCCTAGTCTTTGACCACTGTGATTCTGCTTATAGGAACTTATCACATAGAAATAATGCAAATAGGAAAAGCCACACGCACCTTTAAACAAGGTCATGTTTAAATCAACAAAATCCAATAATATAAAAGTAGTTACTGAGATATATAAAAATACATTAAAAAACTGAAAGTTATTAGTTAATAACTCTAATTATAATCTTTATTGAAAGGCAATATTACATTTTTTAAAGCAATATGTTAAATAACTACAGATATGTGTATAAGTAGTGATTTCAGCTATAAAGAAAGTATGCATATATATATAGGTAAAAATTAGAAGAAATTAAGCAAAAAAATGTAGGCTTTCGGGGAAGGAGCATTAGACGTGTTTTACTCAGTATATTTTCCTATTTTTGTTATATATCTTGTATTGTTTTTATAATTTAGAGCAAGAGATTATTACTACTATTTTAAAAATTAAAAAAAAACATTTTTAAAATAGTAAGTGGACAATATTTTTTTTGAAAATATATGTGGGAAAATATATTTGTTCATATACTCTCCCCTTCAATAAAAGCAATAAACTGCATTTTCTTCAATTGTATTGAAAATATAAATGACCAGCCAATGCACTTCTCCGCCCCCCAAAAAAAAACCCTAGAAAATTGACTTAGTCATCTCAAGAGAAACTGAAAAAAAAAAAAAAGAAAAGAAAGGAAACATCTTAAGCTCCATTACTAAATATGACTGCAATATGGAAGAAACCAAAGGCCTTTTTGATTGATTTTTGAGCAAAGTACCCACACAGATGTGGGAGAATGCAAAGGAAAAATCAGCAGATAGCAACAGAGAACATATTCACCCACTCATTCACATACCTAGTTATTGAATGAACACACATTCACAGAGCAGTATTTAGTAAGATTAGGAGGTGATATAAGGGACTACATCAATATTTATTGAGTTTTTATTGAGTTTCTACTTGACAGACTTACACTCTTGGTTTTCCTAACACTCCTAATATTCTATTATGTAGCCTTTGTCCATTTATTCCTTCTTATAATCATTTATTAAACAGATATTTAATGAGTACCAGCTATGTGTGAGTCACTGTTCTGGGTAATGGTTGTATTGTAGTGCCTAAGTTAGATATACTATCTGTTGTGTCCTTAAAGAGTTTACATTTTAGTTGGAGGAGAAAGGTAATAAGTAAGACAGTAAATAAAATATAGATGTTGGTTCATATGGTGTAGGAAATAAGTAAGATGAAAAAAGAGTAACTGAAGTAGGTAGAGAATGGTCGGTCAAGCCTCTCTGAGAAGATAGCATTTAAACTAAGACTTGAAGCATTCTTCTACAATTCTAGAAATCTCTTAATTGAATTAAGCCACCTGTTGTTTTGCAAGCATTTGAAACCACACATATATTAGAAATACAAATAATATGTTTTTTATTTACATTTTATAACAATGTCTGGGTCAGAAAAGAAGTTCACTTACCATTTTTACAGTAAAACTTCAGATGAAGATTAGATGAAAGAAAAGTAGAAATGCTTCTTCATTTATTGAAACTCAATTCCTGAAGAAGTTATGGGCAAGTCATTAACTGGATCATAGACTTGAAATTTCAATATCAGATACGACTAGCCAGAGTCTGGTATTACACATCTTGTCACTTTTGCCACTTCTTAATTGAAGGTCTCCTGAGCTCCCTCTTCTCACATTTATACTAGCAAGCATTGTAATAATATTAAAAGTCATTTTGCTCTACTTCTCGAATTGGGTCTTGAACTCTTTGGAGTAAGTATTGTGTGTCTGAAGATGATATTGGCTCCAGGCAGAGGACTTATACTTAAGTATCACTAAGAAACTACCTTATCCCTCGACCACCCCCCATACACACATACCATAAATCAGTTGTATATTACTGGGTAATCAGAGAAAGGAAGAAACTCTTAGGTTTTGAATTTTCAGTGTAATAGACAAAGCTGCACTTCTCCACCCCACTGATATCCAAGTGAATAGAACTCCAAGTATCTGTAATAATCTGGGGTATTTTACATTTCATTCTCTGGTTGATCAGTTTCTAGAAGGCAAAGCAATTAATGTGCTGTGTGCTAACCTGAGCAAAGAAAAGAGATGGATGGTAGATGAATAGTCTCAACTCCCACAGTTTAGAGTAACAAGGATGAGTGTGTTTCCCAAGGATTAAGTGGATGAAATGGAAGATAGCTATATATGCATAGCCTTGCCATTACAAAAGAGGCCTTTAGTAGCACGAAGTCACAGGGCATACTATTGAATGGAGGACAATAGGACTGGTACTGTGTTTTTCATATTAAGTACAATAATAGCCTTTTGAAGAATCGGTATGACACCTATGAGAGAGCTGACATTTTTGATGGTATGGTTAAAGAGGCGATGATCAAATCAACAGCAACTATTGATAGAAAAACTATTAAAGCACCAATGAAATGAGAATTGTCTGTCCTCTTTCCACTCCCATCTTAGAGTTACCAGAATCTCTGAATTAGTGGAAGGGTGAAGAGACTTCCCAGGGGTGTCATCAGTCCTCCTTCCCATCTTTTGACAGCAAAGTAGAGTGAGATATGGGAAGAGGACAGAAGACCTGCCATACCCCATTACATTTCAGAACCTTCAAGTCCCAAGGCAGTGTGTAAATTGGAGATTGTATGTGAGAGTGATTCTTTAAGTAGACTTTTTGTGCCAAATGATTCAAACCTATATATGATAGCTTTCTGTTTTGTTTTGTTTTGTGTTTTAGGAAACATTCCAAATATTTCTTGAAATTCTCTTCATTCAGTGTCTAATTAAATATATAACTTAAAAAAAAAAGTCTAAACAGTTCTGATCCTAGCCAGTTTCTTGATATACATAAACAACAAGCACTGGGAAGTTCTGAATGCCAGAAGAATTATTTTAATGCTACACTGTATGAAGCAGATAATTTTATTCATTTATTCTAAAGGAAAGTAGTAAAGAAAGAATTCAA
Organism: Pteropus vampyrus; assembly: GCF_000151845.1. NCBI lineage: Eukaryota > Metazoa > Chordata > Mammalia > Chiroptera > Pteropodidae > Pteropus > Pteropus vampyrus. The sequence goes on along the minus strand of NW_011888783.1, from coordinate 1,494,658 downwards.
TAACACCAGTAAGAAAACTTTTATTGTTTTTATTTTTCCTCCCCCAAATCTTCTTTTTTAATAAGGTTAATTTTTTAATTAAAGTTTTGGAAGATTAGCTTCAGGGATCACTCACTGGATGTGGAATTGAATGTCATATTCCACCTTTCCTGGCTGAAATTTTTCTCTCATTTTTGACTTAATTACATTTCTAAAGTCTTCCCATACCTCAGTGTCTGACTCAAAAGCTAACCTCCAACATAGAGCCCCTTCTTTTCCATTGCCTTAGAAGAATTATTCAATTTTTATTCTGAACAGCTATAACTCTTTGTATTTTTCTTGAAATCATTAAATTACTACTATCACAGATAATAATTAGAGTTATCATTTTGCAACTGCCTACTGTGACCTTGGAAAATGTATTTGATTTCTCTGAGTCTTACTTTTCTCATTTGTAAAAAGAGAGATAATAATATTATCTACTTTAAAAGTTCACATAAATTGTAACAATAAAGTTAAAGCACTAAAAGTGATGGCAAAAAATTATAATGATTACTAAATGGATATTAGCTATTATTATTATTATTATGCAATGGTATATATAACTATTGAATGTCTGCCTTCATTTTCACTAAGTAACTTGAGATTGTAATACATTTTCTGTTCATGTGAATTCATTTCAGATATGCTTTTTCCTGATATCCTTTCTTGAACTCACTGACAGATCAGCCAGCAATATTTGACCTGTTCTTTCAATTCTCTCAAACTCTTCTGATTTAATGTTTCTAGTTTTCAAAAAACAGGGATAATTTTTTTTAAAGCTAAAATAAGTATAATTAGATGCTGAATAGAAGACTAAGGGGTCCTCCTACTAATAAAATAATAAGAAATCAGAGCAAATTTAGCATATGATATACTTGAAGTGAGATCTCCCTACATGTATTAGAGAAAAAGTATTTTATTTACCTAGAAGGATATTTGAAAGTATTATAAGAAATAATGCCTACAAATTTTATAATACCTGCCTAGAACATGTTATTTATTCAAAACATATTAGTTATGTTTAGCTGTATCACCTTAAAAAAATGGTAGCCTCTGAGTGCATTTTTTTTCTATAATATAGGAAGCCGTTCCCACACTTATTCTTCACAATGAGGGAGCTGGTTTCAGTTTATTTTCAATTAGAATAATCTTATTTTTATAAAAAGGAATTTAATATTCTTTGGCTTCAGCAGAGCAGGGACTCTGGATACAAGCATGGCGGCATCGGATTTGAGCCACTCTGAGGTCCAACTTCTCACTAAAAGGGAAAGCACTATCTGTACTGATGAGAAATTAGCAGTTTATATTTTGAAATAGATAATGAAAGAATAATCAATCACCTGTATTGACAACACAATTAAAAGGTATAATTTGAAATAAATTTGTCTTTATAGCAAAAACTATGAGCTTGCCAAAAAAGTACAGAAAGCCTTCAATAAAAAAGTGATAGCCTGGCTGATATAGAGGAGCTGGGAGAAAAGGTAATTACATGACACTTAGAAGAGGTTCAGTAAAACTTGGATAACAAAAGAAAAATAACTGATAAGAATTCAAACCTGAAATGAAAGGAAATTACTCTTTTAACCACACATGTAGAGGATTCAAAAAAACAACTTAAGGAAGAAGTACTAGAAATTTAATTCTAGAATATAAATATTAGAGCATCAAAATATATCATTTTAATTTGTATTAAGGTACTTAAGGTAATAGTGTACATGACTATACTACTATATTATTAGTATATTATACCATATAATATAACACTATTAATAATTATAATTACTATATTGAGCTCCTACATTCTTCCAGAAACTGCATGCTTTACTATGACTATTCTGAATAACTTGCAGAAGATGAAATTAAGACTAACATTAACTTCCAAAAGTCTCAGGGAATAAATGACATTTCTCTCTCCCACTTATAAAATTCCAAGTACAAAGATATTTTTAGAGAGATACATGGACTGAATTAATTCTACATAACTGTTATATAATCGATTATTCAGATTAAGTAAAAATAGAGAAAACAAATTTCTTACAAAATGCTACTTTAACAAAGCTAATCTCTACTCTGAACTTCTTAACATTTAACTTTGATTTAGGAGCATTCATTTTGACAATTGTTATTTACCACTTTGATTCTGAAGAGATATGTGCTGGAGAAATAAGGTTTTACTGAATTTGGGGGAGTCCTAGAAGAGTGTAAGTGTCTATTTTAATTTTGTTTTAATATGTAATATCTAACACATCTACATTTATTAAAAGTACAGGTTTTTCCATTTGCGTGGTAACAATAGTGCAAAACAATAAATAATTGTTTACTTATAAATGAATGAAGATCTACAGTGTTCAAACAAAAGGCCTAATTTATTTTAATCATATTATAAATAGAAGCTACTAAAATGGAAGAGATTTTTGTTGTGGTTTGTGTGTGTATGTATGTGTATATGAATTTAAAAAGAAAAAGCAAAGCTTTTATAACTAACAATCTTAATTATTGTTCCTAGTACAATAATAGTAATATAATATTTCCGCTAAATTTCATCTCAGACCATCTGCAGATGTGAATCTATCAATGTAAAACTTAGACATCATAAATTTTGTTATTCCAAAAGGAAGTTAGATGTTAGATTATTCTCTAGACATTAGTTTACTGTCTTTTAAATTTTAGACACCTGTCATTTATGTCTATGATAAATTAATAATAACCTAACTTGTGCCTTTAAAATATATATTAATATTTGTGAGAACAATACATACAACATTTTTATATTTTACTTTTCTAGTAAATAAACCACAAATTAGGATATAAACATTAAATATAATTTTAATTTTTCCACTTCAAAAATGAATAAAATGCTTAACGACATATTCTAATAGATTGATTTAACTGATCATCGCTGCAGTTTAAGTATTTCCTATCAGATGATTAGGAACAAAAAAGATAAGTTACTTACATGTAAACCTAATATGTCAGTTTTTGCTACTGTGTAAAATTCTGACAGCATACTTGAGGAGGTAAGCTTTCCTGAAAGAGAGGAGATTTATATGAGGGTTGAAATCTTAATTTTGTTATGCAAACTTTGTCTGCCCAAAGAGACACATTCATAACAGTGAGTGGAAATTTGTTGTAATTTATGAAATTTATGGCTATGATCCTCTTATAGTTTCTAAATTTGACTTCTCAGTGAAACTTCACATGCTTTTCTCCATAGAGTATATTTTATACTTGAATATCCTGTCATTTCGAAGCTGAATGATAATAGGTAATAGGCATTGTTGTTTTTTTTTGTTTTTGTTTTTTTATATAGATGAGGAAACTGAGACTTAAAGAGATTAAGCAATTTGTAGAGGCCACATAGCCACAATTAACTAAGGCAGGATTTTAAACTCTTATTCTGCAATACTCTGTTGTAAAGTGAATAAAACAACATCATAGTAAAAATTGCAAATTTAATTAAAATATCGGAATTAAAATATTACTTTGTAAAGTGAATTATTTTTGGAACTCAGAGTATGCTGTGAAGGGGTCATTGGGACATAAGGGAATTCTAAAGTTTTGAAAGCTTTTATATCCATCCTATAAGTATTAATTTTTTGCCATAGTTTTGGCCACTAAGGCAAAGTAAAGCAGACAGAGCATATAGGTATTTATATTCATGAATCTATATTTCATGTAAGCATTCTCTCTTCGTGCTGGCATACGTATATTTTAAATTCTTTGGTTGAATACTGTATAAGATTAGTAACATTTTTTTAGAGGAGGATGCTGTGTGCAGTTGAGAAATACAGGCACATTCTTCGAAGCCTGATTTTGCATGTATGTTGAAGATAGTAAAAGATCATGGAAACTTTTGCAACAGACAAAACTTAGGCTTGAAGAGTATAACCAACATAGCTGGAGATCAAGACTCCTGTAAGGCAGTCACTCTATAGTTATAAATGGAAAACAAGCTGCCTCACAAGGAGATACTGTGGAAATACATTCTAGACTGGACCTTATTTCTGAATGAAGCTAAAAGTAATTTAAAAGTTTTTTATGAAAATTTCCAAACCACACTCCCATGGGTAAGGGTCTTGATCCACTTTACCTATATGAACGCCCCTCCCCCACAGCATATATAGATGAGGTCTTGAGGTCATCTTTGAAGAAAGGACTCACTCCCCAACTTTGAGGAATGAGATCAGCAGACAGACTCCACCAGAGGTCTGGTCAGCTGCAGAGAACTCCTTCACCTTACATCTTTCTGGAGTTAACTAGCAGCTGCTGACTGAGCAAGATGGGGGTATAAAAGCTCGGCATTCCTACTCCTTGTGGGTTACTCTACCAGTCGTCACTTGCTCCAAAGTTCCCCATGAAGGTTGACTGAATCTTTGACAGGCCTTCATTAGATTTCTGTATCTTCCTCTGCCCACTTCAGCTTTCTTCCCCTTTCTTTCACAGATGATTATGTGTAATTAACATCTAAAATAACTAAAATCCAACCTATTATGCACTTCTTGAGGACCCAATCTAGAATAGGAATCAAATGTAAATTTTAAAAATGAAAACAATTTATATATAATGTGTGTGTATATATATGCACACATCACGTATGTATGTAAAGTACATGTGTATATAAATATATGTAAATATAAAATTTTATATATAAAATAATAAAACATACTTGAAATTAAAAATTTAAAGAGTGGGTCAAGCTGAAAATTAGACAGCTCAAATAAGAAACACTAAATAAGATTTCGAAAACAAATTTATACAATTTTCTGGTCCAATATTGCAAACAGACTAAACTCTCCAGCTAAAAGATGAAAATTACCAGACTGAGTTAAAAAGAAAAGCAAAATTTGACCATATCTATTAACAAGAATCACATCTAAACAACATAAGAATAAAGAAAGATGAAGAGTAAAAGAAAGGTAATTTTGAGGGATTGACTGTCCTTACTACACAACAATGACAAAATGCCAAAACCTGTCACTATACTAAAACAGCTCAACTACTAAACTTGGAACTTCTTGAAGAATGCATTTTCATAAACTGACCAGTGGCCAAAATATTAACATAAATTACTCTTATTTGAGAACACGAGCAGCAAATGACATTATATTTTAAATCGTCTTTTAGAAACCAATCTTGAAAAAAAAAGAAAGCAAGAGATCTAGGTTCTTGTGTTGTGGGAGTAGAAGAGATCTCTCTGAATATTCCTTATGTAGTAGTGCTCAACTCTGATCCAGCTACCATTGTTGTTTCTGCTTTGTTTTCCTCTATGCCTGGTGTGCGCTACATAGTTAACGAAATTTTAAAGATAATGCACATGCATCTAGATAATCCAAGTAATGAAGAACAGTGGAAAAAAAGTTAAAAATCACTCCTCAGTCATTGTTAACGTAAGAAAGTGAAACATGGTGAAACTTGGAAATGCTCAAATCTCAGTTCTCCCAGTTTTACGCATCTTTACAGTTGTTCACCAATAATGTCAACAACAACAAACATAATACTTCAAGATAATTTATTACTATCTTTGTGTCCAAGTAGATTATATGCATGGTAATTTATACTTGGTAGCAGGGAT